>NC_088407.1:20696728-20996728 GCF_034236695.1 Oncorhynchus nerka
AAGAATTCGAAAACAAATCCAATTTTTAATATACCACTAAAAAAGAGAGTTCAAAACCTCTCTGCCAATAACAGCTAGTTTTCAGATTTCCCCTCTCCACTTAGACCACTCCCAGACAGTCCTAGCAAAATTCTTGCTTGAGAAATTGCCATTTGCTAAGAATCTATTTTTGTTTCTTTTTGACCATTTTAATTGAAATCATCACAGTAAGGTACTTTCTTGTTACCCAGAAATGATTTGATATTGATATAAAAACGGCTCCATATGACATTTCAAGTTTTGGATAGGGTTCAAATATTTAGTTGAGACATTCATTATGAATGTTTAAGTTAAAGGTTAAGGTTTGGGATTGGGTAAAAGAAAAGAAAAATGAGTATCTACCACTGGGTTGAACACACAACCTTCTGATCCGGAGTCATTGTATTACCAAAAACCCAGCCTACTTGATGGTAATAGCGCTCAATGTTGCCCCTAGTGGCTGATTTTGAAGATATTTCCGATGTCTCCAGGACATCGACAGACATCCAATTTCTAAGTCAATCTTGAGCATTCTGCTTGCTCTCTCTCTCTCTCTCTCTCTCTCTCTCTCTCTCTCTCTCTCTCTCTCTCTCTCTCTCTCTCTCTCTCTCTCTCTCTCTCTCTCTCTCTCTCTCTTTCTCTCTCTCTCTCTCTCTCTCTCTCTCTTTCTCTCTCTCTCTCTCTCTCTCTCTCTCTCTCTCTTTCTCTCTCTCTCTCTCTCTCTCTCTCTTTCTCTCTCTCTCTCTCTCTCTCTATCCTCTTCCCCCTCTCCCCCTTTTCCCTGCTCTCCCTCTCCATCTCCCCTGCTCTCTCTTCCTCCCTCTCCCGCTCTCTCTCTTTCACCCCTCGCATCATCCTCATCCCTCTCTCCCTGTTCTCTTCTGATCTCTCCTGTTCTCTCCCTGTCATCTCCCTATTCTCTCCTGTTCTCTCCCTGTCCTCTCCCTATTCTCTCCTATTCTCTCACTGTCCTCTCCCTATTCTCTATTGTTCTCTCCCTGTCCTCTCCCTATTCTCTCCTATTCTCTCCCTGTCCTCTCCCTATTCTCTCCTGTTCTCTCCCTGTCCTCTCCCTGTTCTCTCCCTGTCCTCTCCCTATTCTCTCCCTGTCCTCTCCCTATTCTCTATTGTTCTCTCCCTGTCCTCTCCCTATTCTCTCCTGTTCTCTCCCTGTCCTCTCCCTGTTCTCTCCCTGTCCTCTCCCTATTCTCTCCTGTCCTCTCCCTATTCTCTCCTGTTCTCTCCCTGTCCTCTCCCTGTTCTCTCCCTGTCCTCTCCCTATTCTCTCCTGTTCTCTCCCTGTCCTCTCCCTGTTCTCTCCCTGTCCTCTCCCTATTCTCTCCTGTTCTCTCCCTGTCCTCTCCCTATTCTCTCCCTGTCCTCTCCCTATTCTCTCCCTGTCCTCTCCCTATTCTCTCCTGTCCTCTCCCTATTCTCTATTGTTCTCTCCCTGATCTCTCCCTATTCTCTACTGTTCTCTCCCTGTCATCTCCGCATTCTCTACTGTTCTCTTCCTGTCCTCTCCCTGTCCTCTCTCCTGTCCTCTCACTGTCCTCTCCCTATTCTCTCCTGTTCCCCCCCTGTCCTCTCCATGTCCTCTCCCTATTCTCTACTGTTCTCTCCCTATTCTCTACTATTCTCTCCTGTTCTCTCCCTGTCCTCTCCCTATTCTCTCCTGTTCCCCCCTGTCCTCTCCCTGTCCTCTCACTATTCTCTACTGTTCTCTCCCTATTCTCTACTGTTCTCTCCTGTTCTCTCCCTGTCCTTTCCCTATTCTCTCCTGTTCCCCCCCTGTCCTCTCCCTGTCCTCTCCCTATTCTCTACGGTTCTCTCCCTATTCTCTACTGTTCTCTCCTGTTCTCTCCCTGTCCTCTCCCTATTCTCTCCTGTTCCCCCCCTGTCCTCTCCCTGTCCTCTCCCTATTCTCTACTGTTCTCTCCCTATTCTCTACTGTTCTCTCCTGTTCTCTCCATGTCCTCTCCCTATACCCTACTGTTCTCTCCCTGTCCTCTCATGGTCTCTCCTGTTCTCTCCCTGTCCTCTCCCTATTCTCTCCCGTTCTCTACTGTTCTCTCCCTGTCCTCTCACTATTCTCTCCTGTTCTCTCCCTGTCCTCTCCTGCACTCTCCTGTTCTCTCCCTGTCCTCTCCCTATTCTCTACTGTTCTCTACTGTTCTCTCCTGTTCTCTCCTGATATCTCCTGATCTCTCCCTATTCTCTCCTGTTCTCTCCCTGTCCTCTCCCTGTCCTCTCCCTATTCTCTCCTGTTCTCTCCCTGTCCTCTCCCTGTCCTCTCCCTATTCTCTCCTGTTCTCTCCCTGTCCTTTCCCTATTCTCTACTGTTCTCTCCTGATCTCTCCTGATCTCTCCCTATTCTCTCCTGTTCTTGCCGTCAATTGCTGACTCCTATTAACATAGTTTTCTTAAAACAGAGACACGTGCGCTAAGCATTCTAAAAATCTCGCACTCCGGAGAGAGGGAACATTCAGATTTAAGTCAAAACTGTAACTCGGCCACTCAGAAACATTCACTCTCTTCTTGGTAAGCAACTCTGGTGTAGATTTGGCCTTGTGTTTTAGGTTATTGTCCTGCTGGAAGGTAAATTGTTCTCCCAGTGCCTGGTGGAGAACAGACTGAACCAGCTTTTCCTCTAGGATTTTCCCAGTGGTTGGCTCTATTCCGTTTCTTTATTATTCTGAAAAACTCCCCGGTCCTTAATGATTACAAGCATACACATAACATGCTGCAGCCACCACTCCACAAATATGGAGAGTGGTACTCATTTGCCCCAAACATAACATATTCAGGACAAAAACTTAATTGCTTTTCAATATTACTTTAGTACCTTGTTGCAAACAGGATGCAATTGAGCTAGGAAGGACGCTTGTATCTTTGTAGTGACTGCGTGTATTGATACACCATCCAAAGTGTAATGAATAACTTCACTACGATCAAAGGGCTATTCAGTGCCCATTTTTCAGTGCCTGTCTACCAATAGGTGCCCTTCTTTGCGAGACATTGGAAAACCTCCCAGGTCTTTGTAGTTAAATCTGTGCTTGAAATTCACTGCTCGACTGAGGGACCTTACAGATCATTTGTATGTGTGGGGTACAGAGCTGATGTATCATTCAAAAATCATGTTAAACACTATTGTTGCAACTATCCATGCAACTTACTATGTGACTAAGGGCTTGAATACTTATTGACTCAAGACATTGCAGCGTTTTCTTTTTTAATAATTTGTAAACATTTTGAAAAAAAAAATATTGCACATAATTCCACTTTGACATTAAAATCTAAATTTAAACAATTTTAAATTCAGGCTGTAACACAACAAAATATGGAAAAAGTCCAGGGGTTTGAATCATTTCTGAAGGCGTTATGCACCATCCCCACCAGGCTGTAACCTTGGACAAGGACTCTCCCTGACACACACACACACACACACACACACACACACACACACCTTTAGCTGCCCGTGCACAGATGAGGGAACAACTCTCAGCGGGACCGGAGACTACAGGATGGAACAACACGCGTTGGCGGGTGGGTGGGTCCGTGAGATTGATGCTCGTGTGAAAAAGGTCCAGCAAATATCGTGCAACTCAGGTTTATTCATGCATCTGCCTCCCACCATGGTCGCTCCGCTGGGGCGCGCTGTAAATCCAGCTCCCGCCAAAACAAACTTCACATGGGGTCTTTCATCAAGTTGTCCTTTTATTTTTTCCAATTAACCTGATTCTATAAGATAAGTTATAGGCATTGATATTAACTGTAACAAGACATGGAGGTTATAGCTTTTTCATTGTTCTGGGTAGACCTAACTGTACAGTGATCTTGTTTTTCTTCTTCAATCATTATTCAGGACAGTTCCTGTGATGTCCGTCGCGGCGGGAGCACGTGTATAGCGTTTCTCTCCTTGCAGGCGGACATGGCATGGCCTCACAGAGCGAAGCCGACATTATTCAGTCAAACTGTTGGCCAACTTTGCCAACGCAAAATTGCGAGGAGCCAAGTCCAGAATAAAGTGTCTGTTGTTCATTCTGATTTGTAAATAGGCTACCTCCACGCGTTCTAACAGTGAAATAACTTCCAGGCGTGTATCTTAACCATCAGACATTTACATGAGAAAGTTGACAATGGCTGAACAGTCGGGGAACCCTTAACAAGGGACCCATTTACAGTGAACAGGGTGAGAGAGAGAGAGAGAGAGAGAGAAAGGGTGGGAGGAGAAGCTGGGAGGAGAGTTGAATTAATGAATTAAAATGTCCTGAGTCCAGCTGAGTGACTGAACAGGCTACTTTTTCATTTATAAGGAGAGACAAGTATAAACTTGAGAGAAGAGGACAATTCAACTTCTACATGAACCTGTGAACCATCACAGCTCGAGATGCAACGGGGGACATTGCAACTCTTTTATTACATAATAACTCTGTAACGTTCAACCGGAACCGGTACAGACTGACACTTCAGTCTTAGCGGTACAGACTGACACTCCAGTCTTAGAGAAACCATTGATTTGTCTTTGGTAAATTCGGGATTAGATTCGTAGGCTACAGAAACTTGTTGATTTTAACGGTTTGTAAAAATGGTTTTATTGCCAGGCATGTTAGAATTATAATGGCAATATCTCAAACTACAATCAGGATGGAAATCTGTAGACAATGAAAGTTGGGTGTCTCGTGCTCATGCGTGTGAGAGAACTGTCAACAAGTGCGCATTCCTCCAATCCATGACGTCGCACTGAGTAAAAAGTCAACAAATAGGCAAATTGATCATAACATACATTTTTTAAATGTGTTTTGGGGGATACAAACACTTTTAAAAGTCTCAAAATTGCATTCAACAATTGCAACAGAAGGTAAGTGATGACACACACATTCTAATTCATGTGCCTACATTCAGTTTGCTTTCATTATCTTACTAGATCATCAGCCATGATTGGATAATTGTTATCTTACAGAATACGCAGCAAAGCTAATTGGTGATTGTTGACCTGAGAGACGGCAGGGAGTTACATCGATCTGGTGGAATATAAAAAGGCCAGAGCTTGATTAAAAGTTACACCTATTAAGTTACAAAAGAGAACAGGATGAGAACGCTATTTGGCTTAGTACGTAAAGAGGACATGGGCACAGAGCACAGGTGCCCCCCCACACACAGAGAACAGGATGAGAACGCTATTTGGCTTAGTACGTAAAGAGGACATGGGCTGAGAGTACAGGTGCCCCCCACACACAGAGAACAGGATGAGAACGCTATTTGGCTTAGTACGTAAAGAGGACATGGGCTGAGAGCACAGGTGCCCCCCCACACACAGAGAACAGGATGAGAACGCTATTTGGCTTAGTACGTAAAGAGGACATGGGAACAGGATGAGAACGCTATTTGGCTTAGTACGTAAAGAGGACATGGGCACAGAGCACAGGTGCCCCCTACACACAGAGAACAGGATGAGAACGCTATTTGGCTTAGTACGTAAAGAGGACATGGGCACAGAGCACAGGTGCCCCCCACACACAGAGAACAGGATGAGAACGCTATTTGGCTTAGTACGTAAAGAGGACATGGGCACAGAGCACAGGTGCCCCCCCACACACAGAGAACAGGATGAGAACGCTATTTGGCTTAGTACAGGTGCCCCCACACACAGAGAAAGGAGGACATGGGCACAGAGCACAGGTGCCCCCCACACACAGAGAACAGGATGAGAACGCTATTTGGCTTAGTACGTAAAGAGGACATGGGCTGAGAGTACAGGTGCCCCCCCACACACAGAGAACAGGATGAGAACGCTATTTGGCTTAGTACGTAAAGAGGACATGGGCACAGAGCACAGGTGCCCCCTACACACAGAGAACAGGATGAGAACGCTATTTGGCTTAGTACGTAAAGAGGACATGGGCACAGAGCACAGGTGCCCCCCCACACACAGAGAACAGGATGAGAACGCTATTTGGCTTAGTACACAAAGAGGACATGGGCACAGAGCACAGGTGCCCCCCACACACAGAGAACAGGATGAGTGTAGCCTATCAGTGCTTTTACGGTACTGGTTGGTGCCCACTGTGCGTGTGGCACTTATAAGTGGAGCTGGAGTTTGTGGACACCTGTATGTGACTAAAATGTCCGTTTAGATTAGAGATGCTGGAATCATGTTTCTTCCTCCCCCCCCCCCCCATCACACCTTGTAAAATAATAGTGGGACATCATCTCAAGGGAAGTTTTCTTGTGACCGTTATTACGTTTTCAACATACTCTGCATTTTCAATCAATAAAAATGTAAGTATTTAGTAACAGTAATTGATTAGAATTGTATAATTTTGACTTAATTGTCACATTGATTATTCATTCTCTTCCGGTTCCACTTTATATGAAGTACAAATTATAAAGGCTGTAAAATTGCAATAGGCTTCATAAGCACGACATAAATGCTACACAGATCATCTATAAGCACATGTCAAACTCTATGAATGGTGTATAAAGGGTGACATAACCATTCCCACTGTAGGCTGAATTGCCAAAGACATAAGGCATTATGCATGTTTATACACCCTTTATAGAGTATGACATAAACGTATAGATGATTTGTGAAGTATTTAAGTAGTGTTTACGAAGCCTTTATGTCCACTGTAAAAAAAAATCCTGTTGTTTTTTGTTAACTTACTGGCAGACAGTTACCTGTAACTTACTGTAAAAATAAGTACAGTATGTTACCGTAAATGTACTTTTATGGTCTCTTTGGAAATTACGGTAACGTACAGTATCTTTATTAATGTACAGGCTGCAACTAAGCTCCCATAAAAACATATACATATATTTTTACAGTGTATGCTGTATAAAAGCTTTATAATCTGTACTTTGTTTAAATCAAATGGCATTTTATTGGTCACATACACATGGTTAGCAGATGTTAATGCGAGTGTAGTGAAATGCTTGTGCTTCTAGTTCCGACAGTGCAGTAATATCTAACATGTAATCTGACAATTTACCGAACATGTAATCTAACAACTACCCAATACACAAACATCGAAGTAAAGGAATGGAATACAAATATATACATATAAATATATGGGTGAGTAACGACAGAGCAGCATAGGAAAGATGCAATAGATGGTATAAAATACAGTATATACATATAAATATATGGGTGAGTAACGACAGAGCGGCATAGGAAAGATGCAATAGATGGTATAAAATACAGTATATACATATAAATATATGGGTGAGTAACGACAGAGCGGCATAGGAAAGATGCAATAGATGGTATAAAATACAGTATATACATATAAATATATGGGTGAGTAACGACAGAGCGGCATAGGAAAGATGCAATAGATGGTATAAAATACAGTATATACATATAAATATATGGGTGAGTAACGACAGAGCGGCATAGGAAAGATGCAATAGATGGTATAAAATACAGTATATACATATAAATATATGGGTGAGTAAACGACAGAGCGGCATAGGAAAGGTGAGTATAAAATACAGTATATACAGAGCGGCATAGGAAAGATGCAATAGATGGTATAAAATACAGTATATACATATAAATATATGGGTGAGTAACGACAGAGCGGCATAGGAAAGATGCAATAGATGGTATAAAATACAGTATATACATATAAATATATGGGTGAGCAACGACAGAGCGGCATAGGAAAGATGCAATAGATGGTATAAAATACAGTATATACATATAAATATATGGGTGAGTAACGACAGAGCGGCATAGGAAAGATGCAATAGATGGTATAAAATACAGTATATACATATAAATATATGGGTGAGCAACGACAGAGCGGCATAGGAAAGATGCAATAGATGGTATAAAATACAGTATATACATATGAGATGAGTAATGCAACATATGTAAACATGATTAAAGTGGCCAATGATTTCAAGTTTAAAGTGGGACCTCAGTTCCTCTCGGTCTAAAACTGCAGAAGAATGAAGGAGTAAAAACACGTTGCTGTCGACTGTATTCGTGTTGATAAGGGTTCTAACTCACACCTGTAGGAAGGCAACCTGACCCGGGACACATTGAGGACGATCACCATGGATACTGGGAGGGTGCCGACAAAATGACCTCTGGCACCAACTCTGGCACTATAACATCAATCTCCTCTCTGGCACAATGATTAGGGTTTAAATTGGACATTCCAAAACACTCCCTTCTGCAGTTTACAAGTCAAGTCTACAATGTGTAAAATGGACCCTAAAGAGATGTCAAAATTGAAGTTGGGATGCATTAAACGAGTTAGATACAGTTCAGCTGTTTTGTTTTCTCCCTCTGTGATTGCTCTTGTTGTTGAAAGGCTGGCAAGGGTCTACTAAAACGATTCAATGTATCTTGAATGTAGGGAACACACAGCGTGTGTAAGTAGTGAGGCCTAGGTAGCCTAGCGGTTAAGAGCTAGTAACCGAAAGGTTGCTGGTTCGAATCCCCCAGCCGACTAGGTGAACAATCTGTCAATCTGACCTTGAGCAAGGCACTTAACGCTCTGGATAAGAGCGCCTACTAAAACGTAAATGTCCCTGAGTTACCCCGTACAGGTACAAGATGGGCTTGCTTCTCAACTGTTTGAGCACCAGGAACACAAATAGTTTGGTAAATGAAGAAGTTGTGCCAGTTCTTGTTTGCAGAGGCTGTGTGGGGATTTGTACACCTTATACTGTTCATGTGTAATATACAAGACTGGATTGTTGCTTGAATCTGTCCGTTAGAGGTACTCAAGTGTTATAGAGGGGTGGTTGAGTGAATATGTAGGGTACATGAGACTCTCAAACTCATTCACATCACCCCAACTGGAGCACAGGGCAGCAGCAGAGTATCTCCACTTCACACCTGGCTGGGTACATCAATGTTGATTCATTTTGGTTGAAAAGTAGTTTTTCTGTTTGCAGGGTCCTTTTAGTGTTGTGGGGCAATTTTTGGAGTGTTTTCATGGGTTGCTCGGAGCTGGTTGGAGTGTTTTCATGGGTTGCTCGGAGGTGGTTGGAGTGTTGTGCAGAGGTTGTTTGGAGGTGGTTGGAGTGTTGTGCAGAGGTTGTTTGTTTGGAGGTGGTTGGAGTGTTGTGCAGAGGTTGTTTGGGGAATTGGAAGGGTGCACACAGAGAGACAGGAAGGAGTACGGTGGATCACACTGCTCAGGAATACTAATGAGTATCTTTTGTCATCAATCTGTCTCTACATACCTCTCTCTCTCTCTCTCTCTCTCTCTCTCTCTCTCTCTCTCTCTCTCTCTTCTCTTAATCCAAGTCCTCTTTCCCCTTCTCTGCCCCCTCACACACTTGAACACATACTCACATAGGATCACTCGGTCACACAAGCCAATGCGCGCTCACACACACACACTTTCTCCCTCTCTCTCACTCAGTCGTATTTTTCAATGGTGGCTTTTGTCCCTTTCATCTCTCTAAACAAAGGATTCTTGTGCACACAGGACAGAGTGAGAGAGAGATGGCGAGAGGGAGAAAGGGAGGGAAGGGAAGGGAAAGGGGGGACACCTAGTCAGTTGTACAACTGAATGTCTTCAACTGAAATGTGTCTTCCGCATTTAACCCAACCCCTCTTAATCACCACACGAAATCCGGATTGGACTTGACATGACATTTTAAGGCAGGATGGTAACAAACCTATGTAAATTGAGTCAACAAATCTTTTGTTACAGTGCATACTTTGATTCAAAAGGAGAGAGAATATAGCGGAGAGGAAGACACAGAAGTGTTAAAAGGAATACTAAACGAAGGGAAAATAATAATAATAATAATAATAGTAAGTGTTGTTTGGGAAATATCAACATTGATATATTGAGACGGCCGTGTTGTGTATGTCGCTGTACATGTGAATGTGTGTTTACTGTATGTGTGGGCGAGGCCTCAGGAGGGTTCAGAGGGCAGCTGTAAATGTACTCGGCCTATCACACTCGCCTATCCGAAACCCCGCCTCCTCAACCCCCCGCCCCCCATTTAGTATTCTGAGCACAGAAATCTACACAGATCCCTATTCATACTCACAGTGTGAGCTTCAGCACCAGAGAGATGAAGGGAGAGAGGGAGGAAGGGGGGAGGAAAGAGGGGGAGAGAGAATAGAGTAAGCGAGTGGGGACACAGAGAGAAAGGTCAGAAAGTAGAGAGCGTATCAGATCGCCTAGTTCTCTGCCTTTTGTTTTAGTTGGTTATTTTTTTATTGGTCTGGAAAGCAGAGGCAGGCAGAGACAAAAGGACCATTTAGCCAAGGAGAGAGAGGGAGAGAGGGAGAGAGAGAGAGAGAGAGGGAGAGAGGGAGAGAGAGAGAGAGAGAGAGAGAGAGAGAGAGGGAGAGAGAGAGGGAGAGAGAGAGAGATAGAGAGAGAGAGAGGGGGAGAGAGAGATGGAGAGATAGATAGAGATAGATTGAGAGATAGAGAGAGAGAGGGGGAGAGAGAGAGAGAGAGAGAGAGAGAGAGAGAGAGAGAAGGGGGAGAGAGAGATAGAGAGAGAGAGAGAGAGAGAGAGGGGGAGAGAGAGATGGATAGATAGATAGAGTGAGATAGAGAGATAGAGAGAGAGATGGAGAAGTAAAGATATATATAGAGATAGATAGAGAGTTAGAGAGCGAGATAGAGAAAGTCCAGATGAGGATACAGAACAAAGTCTAGAAGGATGCTTGGGCCAAAGTCACACACAAACAGCAAGTTTCCATATCCCCAAGGAGAAAAAGAGGCATCTTGGCCCTGATAGATAGCAAACAGAGGGTAGTGCGTACGTCCCAGTACATCACTGGGCCAAGCTTCCTGCTACCCAGGACCTCTGTACCAGGCCGTGTCAGGAAGGCCCTAAAAATGGTCAAAGACTCCAGCAACCCAAAGGATCCTTAACAGCTTCTACCCCCAAGACATAAGAGTTCTGAACAATGAATCAAATGGCTACCTGGAATATTTGGATTTTTTATACTGCTGCTTCTAGCTGTTTATTATCTATGCATAGTCACTTTACCCTACATATTACCTCAATTACCTGGACTAACCTGTACCCCGCACATTGACTCGGTACCGGGGCTCCCTGTATATAGCCTCGCTACTGTTATTTTATTATGTTACTTTTTTAACTTTAAGTATATTTAGTAAATATTTTCTTAACTCTTATGTTCTTAAAACTGCGTTGTTGGTTAAGGGCTTGTAAGTAAGTAAAGTCTACACCCGTTGAAGTCTACACCTGTTGTATCTACACCCGTTGTATCTACACCCGTTGTATCTACACCCGTTGAAGTCTACACCCGTTGCATCTACACCCGTTGAAGTCTACACCCGTTGTATCTACACCCGTTGAAGTCTACACCCGTTGAAGTCTACACCCGTTGTATCTACACCCGTTGTATCTACACCCATTGAAGTCTACACCCGTTGTATCTACACCCGTTGAAGTCTACACCCGTTGAAGTCTACACCCGTTGAAGTCTACACCCGTTGAAGTCTACACCCGTTGTATCTACACCCATTGTATCTACACCCATTGTATCTACACCTGTTGAAGTCTACACCCGTTGAAGTCTACACCCGTTGTATCTACACCCGTTGTATCTACACCTGTTGTATCTACACCCGTTGAAGTCTACACCCGTTGTATCTACACCCGTTGTATCTACACCCGTTGTATCTACACCCGTTGTATCTACACATTTACATTTAAGTCATTTAGCAGACGCTCTTATCACCTGTTGAAGTCTACACCCGTTGTATCTACACCCGTTGTATCTACACCTGTTGAAGTCTACACCCGTTGTATCTACACCCGTTGAAGTCTACACCCGTTGTATCTACACCCGTTGTATCTACACCTGTTGTATCTACACCCGTTGAAGTCTACACCCGTTGAAGTCTACACCCGTTGTATCTACACCCGTTGTATCTACACCTGTTGTATCTACACCCGTTGAAGTCTACACCCGTTGTATCTACACCCGTTGTATCTACACCCGTTGTATCTACACCCGTTGTATCTACACATGTTGTATCTACACCCGTTGAAGTCTACACCCGTTGTATCTACACCTGTTGTATCTACACCCGTTGTATCTACACCCGTTGTATCTACACCCGTTGAAGTCTACACCCGTTGTATCTACACCCGTTGTATCTACACCCGTTGTATCTACACCCGTTGTATCTACACATGTTGTATCTACACCCGTTGAAGTCTACACCCGTTGTATCTACACCTGTTGTATCTACACCCGTTGTATCTACACCCGTTGTATCTACACCCGTTGAAGTCTACACCCGTTGTATCTACACCCGTTGTATCTACACCTGTTGAAGTCTACACCCGTTGTATCTACACCCATTGAAGTCTACACCCGTTGTATCTACACCCGTTGTATCTACACCCGTTGAAGTCTACACCCGTTGTATCTACACCCGTTGAAGTCTACACCCGTTGTATCTACACCCGTTGTATCTACACCCGTTGTATCTACACCCGTTGAAGTCTACACCCGTTGTATCTACACCCGTTGTATCTACACCTGTTGTATCTACACCCGTTGAAGTCTACACCCGTTGAAGTCTACACCCGTTGTATCTACACCCGTTGTATCTACACCCGTTGTATCTACACCCGTTGAAGTCTATACCCGTTGTATTCGGCACATGTGACAAATAACATTTGATTTGATTTGGACAAGCTCTATTCTCCTGCTGTACTGCGTCCACAAACCACACCGCGTAATTCTCTGACACAGAAAAACATTTATTGGACAGTGAAAATGAGATCATGTTGGAGCTGCACATGGTAGTAGACTACTGGGGCAGTATGGGGCTAATCATCAACGTGGTGAGGTCATAGTTTGAACTCTAAGTGTAAAGCAGTAACACTACGTGTAAGGCAGTAAGACGATTGAAACTTTCATTTTATTTCATTAGGGAAAAAGGGATAATGAAAGAGAAGTAGATTGTGTCAGGGATCAAAGCCCATTCATACATGGTTGATCCAGACCAGTGGAGGCTGCAGAGGGGAGGACGGCTCATAACAATGTCTGGAATGGAGTAAATGGAATGGCATCAAACACATGGAAACCATGTGGAAACCATGTGGAAACCATGAGGAAACCATGTGGAAACCATGAGGAAACCATGTGGAAACCATGTGGAAACCATGAGGAAACCATGTGGAAACCATGAGGAAACCATGAGGAAACCATGTGGAAACCATGAGGAAACCATGTGGAAATTATGAGGAAACCATGTGGAAACCATGTGGAAACCAGGTGGAAACCATGTGGAAACCATGAGGAAACCATGAGGAAACCATGTGTTTGATGTATTTGATACCATTCCACCGATTCCGCTCCAACCATTACCACGAGCCTGTCCCCAATTAAGTTGCCACCATCCTCCTGTGCTCCAGATACTAGGCTACATGTGGCTTTTCTGTTCCTGGTTTCGGATGGGGAATAAGTAAGCCTTGTTTCAGTCCCTCTTGATCCAGCCAGCGTGATGCGCTGCAGACACATCTGAGCGCCTTAGCATTATAGAGGGGCTTTTAAAAGGAAAAGACAGCTGTGACTTTGCACTAAAAGGGGGCTTTTACTTTGAAAGGGCAGCTGTGGCTCTGTCTGTAAAGAAAAGGATGAAGAGAGAGAGTGACAGAGAGTTTGGAGCACATTGACAGCCACAGGCCTGCATCTGTCCACTTGAAAAAGTGTGTCCCATTTATAATGTCCTTCTCTTTCTATCCCTTTCTTCATGTCTTCCTCCCCCCACACCCCGAATGTTCCACTCCTGTCACCTCTTCCATTCCTCCCGTTAACAACCTCTCTCTTCCTTTCCTCTTCTCTCCTTTCTCACAAAATCTTTTGAACTTGTTTTTCATCAACTTTGACTTTGCACAATATTTATCTCTTCCTCTCCCTCTTCACCCCTCCTTCTCCCCACCCCCTCACTCCTCTCCCTCACCCCCTCACTCCTCTCCCTCTTCATCTTTCTCCAGTTTCACCCCTCCTTCTCCCCACCCCCTCACTCCTCTCCCTCTTCATCTTTCTCCAGTTTCACCCCTCCTTCTCCCCACCCCCTCACTCCTCTCCCTCTTCATCTTTCTCCAGTTTCACCCCTCCTTCTCCCCACCCCCTCACTCCTCTCCCTCTTCATCTTTCTCCAGTTTCACCCCTCCTTCTCCCCACCCCCTCACTCCTCTCCCTCTTCATCTTTCTCCAGTTTCACTCCTCCTTTTCTTCATCTCTCTCCCGTTTCACTCCTCTCCCTCCTCACCCCTCTCCCTCCTCACTCCTCACTCCTCTCCCTCCACACCCCTCTCCCTCCCTCTCCCTCCTCACCCCTCTCCCTCCTCACCTCTCACCCTCACTCCTCTCCCTCTCGCCTCTCTCCCTCTTCAGCTCTCTCCATCACTCTAATATCCACCGTCAAGTCCTTTCCCATTTATCCATTCTATCCCCCTTCACCCCCGACCTCACTCCTCCATCATCAACTCCCCCTCCCATCATCCCTCCCTTCTTCCCCTGATAAAGCTGCAGCCATGACGTCGGCCACTCCCCCTCCTCGCGCGGCTCCTCCCCCAGAAGGAGTGTCACTCCATGACACAGACGGAGGTTCTGAAGCCGCTGCTGGGGGCAGGGGGGCGGAAGGGGTGGGGGTGGCAACTGAGGCAGGGGGCAGCAACAGCAGGGGGCAGCGACGGCAGGGGGCAGCGACGGCGGTCTGCGCACTCCGACGGAGACGGCGCGTTCTCTCCAAGGACGGGCACAGCAACGTGCACATCGAGCATGTGAGCGGGCGTGGGGCGATGTACCTGCGTGACATCTGGACGACCTTCCTGGACATGCAGTGGCGCTACAAGCTCTTCCTGTTCTCGGCCACCTTCGCCGGGACCTGGTTCCTGTTCGGGGTTCTGTGGTACCTGGTGGCGCTGGTGCATGGAGACCTGCTAGGTGAGGATGGAGGAAGGGGAGAGAGAGGGAGAGAGGGATGGGGGGAGAGAAGGTGGGAGCGGAGGGGTTCTGTGGTACCTGGTGGCGCTGGTGCACGGAGACCTGCTAGGTGAGGATGGAGGAAGGGGAGAGAGAGGGAGAGAGGGATGGGGGGAGAGAAGGTGGGAGGGGAGGGGTTCTGTGGTACCTGGTGGCGCTGGTGCACGGAGACCTGCTAGGTGAGGATGGAGGAAGGGGGGAGAGAGAGGTAGAGAGGGATGGGGGGAGAGAAGGTGGGAGGGGAGGGGTTCTGTGGTACCTGGTGGCGCTGGTGCACGGAGACCTGCTAGGTGAGGATGGAGGAAGGGGAGAGAGAGGTAGAGGGAGAGAGGGATGGGGGGAGAGAAGGTGGGAGGGGAGGGGTTCTGTGGTACCTGGTGGCGCTGGTGCACGGAGACCTGCTAGGTGAGGATGGAGGAAGGGGAGAGAGAGGGAGAGACAGAATTCTAAGGCATTTGAGAGCAATGATACCTCAAAGTACCAATACAATCAGTTGTACCTCCCCTATAATCTTTGTACCTTTTGCTTTCCATGTCAATCTCACAACCTTGCCTCTCTCCCTGTGCTTCCCTTCTCCACCCCTCCCTCTAGAGTTTGACCCTCCGTCCAACCACACCCCATGTGTGATGCAGGTGCAGACTCTGACGGGGGCGTTCCTCTTCTCACTGGAGTCGCAGACCACAATTGGCTACGGCTTCCGTTGCATCACAGAGGAATGTCCCGCCGCCATCATCCTCCTCATCCTCCAGCTGGTCATCACCATGGTGCTTGAGATCTTCATCACTGGAACCTTCCTCGCCAAGGTACCTCACCCTTCCCCTGGGCAGAACGATAAGATGTTCACTTCACCATCCATCACATTAATTGATAAAGTAAACCACCACTAAACAGTATGGATATACAGTATTTCACTGAAAAATCTGGATCTACACATCACGTCAAATTTTCAGTGCCATAATATGTGACTGACCACCTGGATTCGGTCTTATGTAAGCAAAATTAGAAATTGTGTTTTTTACATTGGACAAAAGTAGAGACTCTGAGCTACAAAATGGTATATCATACATGGCATCTGAGGAACAATGGGAAAGTCATTCTTCTTTGAAAGTTGATCAACTTGTAAATTCACTTTTGAGAAAATCGCCTTTGAATATTTTGATGTCAAGTGAAGAGCTCTTCGTTGTCTACACCCATTCAAATAAAATCAAATCAAATTAATTTATATAGCCCTTCGTACATCAGCTGATATCTCAAAGTGCTGTACAGAAACCCAGCCTAAAACCCCAAACAGCAAGCAATGCAGGTGTAGAAGCACGGTGGTTAGGAAAAACTCCCTAGAAAGGCCAAAACCTAGGAAGAAACCTAGAGAGGAACCAGGCTATGTGGGGTGGCCAGTCCTCTTCTGGCTGTGCCGGGTGGAGATTATAACAGAACATTGCCAAGATGTTCAAATGTTCATAAATTACCAGCATGGTCGAATAATAATAAGGCAGAACAGTTGAAACTGGAGCAGCAGCACGGTCAGGTGGACTGGGGACAGCAAGGAGTCATCATGTCAGGTAGTCCTGGGGCACGGTCCTAGGGCTCAGGTCCTCCGAGAGAGAGAAAGAAAGAGAGAATTAGAGAGAGCATATGTGGGGTGGCCAGTCCTCGTCTGGCTGTGCCGGGATGAGATTATAACAGAACATGGCCAAGATGTTCAAATGTTCATAAATGACCAGCATGGTCGAATAATAATAAGGCAGAACAGTTGAAACTGGAGCAGCAGCATGGCCAGGTGGACTGGGGACAGCAAGGAGTCATCATGTCAGGTAGTCCTGGGGCATGGTCCTAGGGCTCAGGTCCTCCGAGAGAGAGAACGAAAGAGAGAATTAGAGAGAGCATATGTGGGGTGGCCAGTCCTCTTCTGGCTGTGCCGGGTGGAGATTATAACAGAACATGGCCAAGATGTTCAAATGTTCATAAATGACCAGCATGGTCGAATAATAATAAGGCAGAACAGTTGAAACTGGAGCAGCAGCATGGCAAGGTGGACTGGGGACAGCAAGGAGTCATCATGTCAGGTAGTCCTGGGGCATGGTCCTAGGGCTCAGGTCCTCCGAGAGAGAGAAAGAAAGAGAGAAGGAGAGAATTAGACGCTTAGATTCACACAGGACACCGAATAGGACAGGAGAAGTACTCCAGATATAACAAACTGACCCTAGCCCCCCGACACAAACTACTGCAGCATAAATACTGGAGGCTGAGACAGGAGGGGTCAGGAGACACTGTGGCCCCATCCGAGGACACCCCCGGACAGGGCCAAACAGGAAGGATATAACCCCACCCACTTTGCCAAAGCACAGCCCCCACACCACATTCAGCATCGTTCACACCCTCTTAAACTTTAGCCCCACCCATCTTGTTTCGCTCTCGAAGCGCACACTTGACGCTCTGGCTGATGATTTGTTTACCTCTTGATAACATGAAAACAGCCTATCCAGCTCTGCTGACAACAATTTCATTACGCTTTTTTTGCAGTCGTTTACTGACACCGGCCATATTCAACGAGTGTTGTACAGTACACATGTCACGTAACGTCAGCTAATGAGCCAGCCAGCTAACGTTAGCTAGTTAAAACAACAATGAACAAAGTGCCAGCAATACCTAACATTAGGCTCTAACTACAAAAGCAAACAGCTCTGGGAAATGAATAATAACGTCCTCTAGGGAGCAGTTAACGTTAGCTAGCTAACAGTAGACTTTAGCTTAAGACATATAGCTAGCTGGGTAAACAATGAACCTAGCTAGGTAAACAACGTTTAAGATCACACACATCGCATAACGTTCGCTAACGAGCCAGCCAGCTAACGTTAGCTAGATAAGCAACAATTAACAAAGTGGCAACAACTGCTCTGGGAAACGAATAATAACATCAGCTAGGGAGCCAGCCACCTAACGTTAGCTAACAGTTAGCTAACAGTACACTTTAGCTTGAAATGAAACCACTTTGTCAAAATTAGAAACATATAATATCTGAAAATGTAGCTAGCTAACGCTAGACTATCTTACTTGTATACATGATTTCAAAACTTAATCATCCAGAAAATGGAGAGCAACACTTATGCAGCTCCACTACATAGTACATTTTTAAAAAGGCGCGTTCGACAGGGTTACCAACACAGACTGACGAGCTCAAATAAACAGAAGCCTTCTATATGGCAGACCAATCCTCTCTCCTATCTCGGCATGTCCAGCCCGCTCATTATCTCAGCCAATCATGGCTAGTGGGACGGTTGCTCACTTTTTTTGTGGCTTAACCAACAAGGCTCGTAATTTAACAATTTTATTTGTATTTACAGATGGCATACAAGTTTGTTATGAAAGTTCACATGTTCGAGAAAGCATTTCTGCAAAAAAAACGCATTTTGATTAAAAAAAAGAAGATTTATATTCAAATGGCTCTGCTGTGAAGTCGTGACTAGTTTCCTAAATCGGGTCACATATGCACTGCATCCATCCATAGTCAACACATACATCAGTGTTTACTATCCAGCTCCCCCCTCCCCCCCTCTCTCTCCCCCATCCCCATTTCTCTCTCCCCTCTCTCCCCGCTCTATCTCTCTTCCCTCTCTCTCTCCCCCTCTCTCTCCCCCATCTCCATTTCTCTCTCCCCCTCTCTCCCCGCTCTATCTCTCTCTTCCCCTCTCTCTCTCTCTCTCTCTCCCCTCTCTCTCTCCCCCTCTCCCCCATCTCTCTCCCCTCTCTCTCTCTCCTCTCTCTCTCTCTCTCTCTCTCTCTCTCTCTCCCCTCTCCTCTCTCTCTCTCTCTCTCTCCCCCTCTCCCCCTCTCTCTCTCTCTCTCTCTTCCCCTCTCTCTCTCTCTCTCTCTCTCTCTCTCCCCCTCTCTCTCTCTCTCTCTCCCCCTCTCCCCCTCTCTCTCTCTCTCTCTCTCTCTCTCTCTCTCTCTCTCTCTCTCTCCCCCTCTCCCCTCTCTCTCTCTCTCTCTACCCCTCTCTCTCTCTCTCTCTCTCTCTCTCTCTCTCCCCCTCTCCCCCTCTCTCTCTCTCTCTCTCTCTCTCTCTCTCTCTCTCTCTCTCTCTCCCCCTCTCTCTACCCCGCTCCCTTTCTCCTCTTCCCTCATATCATTTAAACCTCTATAACATGAATTATCTGCTGCCCTCTCTATCTCTCACTCAGGGTCAGAGTTATCTATATGTGTGTCTGTGTGTGTGTTGGGGGCGGAGGTTAAGATCATAGGAAGTTCATGCCCTGTGTGTATTGATAAGGAGACTTACAGCAGGCTGTGCAGCACAATAATATTTACTCAAACCGGATATGTTCCAGAGAGCATTGTGGGTAGTGGAGTTCATCATGCTACACTGTGTGCCTCTGACACACTCTTCCCCATTGTCCTCAGGTGGCGCGGCCCAAGAAGAGAGGAGAGACAGTGAAGTTCAGTCAGTACGCTGTGGTGTCCAATCACGAGGGCCGACCCTGCCTCATGATCCGTGTGGCTAACATGCGCAAGAGCCTGCTGCTGGGCTGCTCGGTAGAGACACAGTGTGTGTGTGTGTGTGTGTGTGTGTGTGTGTGTGTGTGTGTGTGTGTCTGTGAGAATGACGCAGTAGTCATTTTCCATCGACGCTCCTCTTCAGAATCCTTGCACATGGCCCCTAACCAAATGACTCCATTTGGCTCCTAGGTGACGGGGAAGTTGCTCCAGACGTCCCAGACCAAGGAGGGGGAGACGATGCGTCTGGACCAGAGGAACGTTCCCTTCCAGGTGGACACGTCCAGCGACAGCCCCTTCCTCATCCTCCCCCTCACCTTCTACCACATCATAGACGACAGCAGCCCGCTCAGAGCCTGGGCTGCCAAGGGTAGGAATGATTACATACGATAGCTTAATGTTCACATTGTCAGTTATTTGTGTTGTGTGTTCTCCTTCAATTGGTCCTATTTCATGACCTAAAACTTGAAGGTTACCAGTTCCATAGGCAGGTATAGTGTAGTTACGGTCTAGTGTTCTTGTCCTATTGGTCCAATTTGATATTACTGTAAGTGGCCTAAGACATGGTAGTAAAATAGACAGGCAGGTTCAGTGTTCTGCTGTAGTAGTGGTGTAGTGAACTACAGTACCTTACAGTCTGTGTAAAGGAGGTGAAGTTGTTGCTATAGTTGACCATGTCCCATGTCTTAATCACCAGTAGGACGAGAGGGCCAGCCGGGGTGTGGAAACGGAAAGCCATCCGTGTGGAGAGAAAGAGAAGGGTGAATTTAGGAGATTAAAGGTCACTGCTGTGATGGACAAAGGGCATTTGGAACAGAGCCAGGACAGTAGAGGGATGAGGGGGGGGGGGGGGTGTAGGGTGGATGGTAGGGAACATCATTCTAGTAATTTGTACACTGCAAATTGACCACAACTATGCCAAAAAAGTGATTGTATTTGAAAATAACTTTTTTGACGATCCCTGTTGTAGAGGGGTGTGTGTTTGCGTACGTGCGTGCATACTGTATATGTGAATGCGTGTACACAGCAAATCGTCCAGTGTCGATTCAGAAGTTAAAATCACTCTGTAAGAGTGAAATTAGAACTCAGCGGTGTAAAAGAACCCCCAGTGTTGATGTTAATAGTCAGACTTATTGTTTTACACTGTGGAGAGTAAAACAGTCCAATCAAAACCACACCCATCATTATCAGATTTCCCAGAATGCACTACTGTGTTTTTGCATGTACATTGACTGATTGAATGATGTTATGCTTCACAAAGATAACATATATTTTTCTATTAGTTAATTTGATTTATTGCACCTGTTATTGAAATGGTTGTTCCAGTTTAAATGGTTTAGGTAGTCTCCTTTATCAATTTCCATTATCCCGACAGTCTTTCTGAATGAGGGTTGAGGGTGAATAAAGATTCCAACTGTTGGATATCCTAGCTCTGTCTGGATTCCTGTAGGAATTACACATTCATCACTTTGCAAGCCAGCATAATGTCTTGCAGGCCTGATGTGGCCTAACACCACTGTGCTAGGGTAAAACTAAGCAATCAAAGCAAGGCCTTATGATATATGTAAGTACTATATATTGCCAAAGTTTAATTTTAATTATAACATTCGCCTAGGAACTTACTAGGTGAAACCCACAGGCCTTAAAAAATGAAATAATTCAACAACCATGTCTGTGTCACTAACAAATACAGTCATGGGTGGTAGATTCGACAATTCACTCAAAAAGAAAAGATACCCTGGGAAAAATGCAAATGAGACTTTACACCATGCACCATTTAATTATAGTTCACTCCAGTGTAGAGTGAAATACCTATTAGTTCACTCCATTGTAGTCACATTTTTGGGGTCTGGGGGATGACACCGGGAGAGGGGTCTCTCTCTCTCCATCTCTGTGTGTATGTCAGTGGAATGTGTGTGAGTGGGTGCCAGGGTTTCTCATTAAAAGACAATGGGGTACAGTCTGATACAGTGAGGGGTGCTGACACACAGCTGGGGGGGATCCTCTTACAGGAGGGCAGGCCTCTCATCACCACTAACCACAGAGCTATTACTGACCCATACTGATCCCTGATCTACCTCTCTACTCCTTTACTGCTCTCTCTCTCCTCTCTCTCGCTCCCCCCTCTCTCTCTCTCTCTCTCTCTCTCTCTCTCTCTCTCTCTCTCTCTCGCTCTCTCCCCCACTTCTCTCTCTCTCTATAATGGGTCTCTATGTAGTTGAGCCCCAAACTCCTCCTGTTAAATTGACTGTGGTCAGATTGTACGGCATTGTGTTACTGTACACGTAATATGTTTATTTAATGATGCCTGATCCCAGAGAACACTCCATTTGGCTTTTGGCTTCACACTGTGTACCTTGAAAATGTAAGTAATATCTGCAAAAATCGTAATACTATCTTAAAGTATCATAATACTGTTACTAGAAGAATCAAAATACTAACAGTACATAATGCTACGACAATAGCCCCTGCACTATCTATGAATCTGTCTCATAATCTGGCCTCCTCTCACGGCAGCTCTCAAATTCTCATGATGCATTTCTGTGGAAATATCTGCAGCTCTTTGGGGGCACACGGACGGGGAGTTGGGGATTTTGCCAAAAACGGTGGGACACTGTCAGGAGTTTCAGTAAGGGGTTACAATGAGTGCACTAACGTGAATCCCCTCAGTACACTGTAGTTGTTAACAGGAGTGAGAAGAGAGGAGGTTGTAAAGGCTGTTCAGAAGAGCACAGTCAGAACTGCTCAAACCAGTAGTCAAGAACAACATTAGAGACTGAATAGACCAGACAGTCTACCATATCATGCATTGTGTGTGCATACGTGTGTGTGTGTGATATTTGTGCGTGCGCGTTTGTATGTGTGTGCGTGTGTTACGAAGTGAGAGCAGTACTGGGTCCAGGTTAGAGTTAAGGACTGTTTTCACAGATGACATAGACTGACCAGGTGAATCCAGGTGAAAGCTATGATTGCTTATTGATGTCACTTGTTAAGTCCACTTCAATCAGTATAGTTGAAGGGGAGGAGACAGGTTAAAGAAGGATTTTAAGCCTTGAGACAATTGAGACATGGAAGGTGCAAAAATGTTTAATTAAATGTATTTGAGTGTTTACCAGCATTTGTAACTTGAGTCGGATAATTATCTCTACAAAACAGTTAATCTCATAAAAACATAAAAATACTAGCTTGATATATGTTTTCCAGTTTCTTGAAATACTTTGCAAATGCAAGTTATTTTTATGTGAAAACTGAAACGGTCTATTCATTATTTTTAGTAGACACAGTGGTGAGTGCATATATTTTCATACTTTTTTGTACTGGTCTCCCATGGGATTTGAACCCACAACCCTGGTGTTCCAAGTACAATGCTCTACCAACTGAGCCACATCATCACAAACCACTTGATATCTCAATGTAATCAGTTACTGTATTGAACATTGTTTTTCTTCATGGTGATGGAAAGTCCACAGGTTCTAACCTAGATGACCAGCCTATATACAATACAGTAACGCACATTTACATTAAGTGGTTTGTAAGGATGGTAATTGTTTTCCATGTTATTTCATCAAGACAAATATTAATTTGATGTGGATGTTTTGGATCTTTTCCCATAACTTTGCAACTTTTGATGTAAATGTTTTAGGATAGGGTTTTGTTCTTTCTGGATTCAGGGATGTTAGGAGCCAATATACACAGGCAGTTAGGAAAGCTAAGGCTAGCTTTTTCAAGCAGAAATTTTCATCCTGTAGCACAAACTCCAAAAAGTTCTGGGAAACTGTAAAGTCCATGGAGAATAAGAGCACATCCTCCCAGCTGGCCACTGCACTGAGGCTAGGAAACACTGTCACAACTGATAAATCCACAATAATTGAGAGTTTCAATAAGCATTTCTCTACGGCTGGCCATGCTTTCCACCTGGCTACCACTACCCTGGTCAACAGCCCTGCACCCCCGACAGCAACTTGCCCAAGCCTCCCCATTTCTCCTTCACCCAAATCCAGATAGCTGATGTTCTGAAAGAGCTGCAAAATCTGGACCCCTACAAATCAGCCGGGCTAGACAATCTGGACCCTCTCTTTCTAAAATGATCTGCCGAAATTGTTGCAACCCCTATTACTAGCCTGTTCAACCTCTCTTTCGTATCATCTGAGAATCCAAAGATGAAAGCTGTCGCGGTCATCCCCCTCTTCAAAGATCCAAACTGCTACAGACCTATATCTATCCTGCCCGGCCTTTCTAAGGTCTTCGGAAGCCAAGTTAACAAACAGATCACCGACCATTTCGAATCCCACCATACCTTCTCCGCTATGCAATCTGGTTTCAGAGCTGGTCATGGATACACCTCAGCCACGCTCAAGGTCCTAAATGATATAACAGCCATCGATAAGAGACATTACTGTGCAGCCGTATTCATCGACCTGGCCAAGGCTTTCGACTCTGTCAATTACCACATTCATATTGGCAGACTCGACAGCCTTGGTTTCTCAAACGATTGCCTTGCCTGGTTTACCAACTACTTCTCTGATAGAGTTCAGTGTGTCAAATCGGAGGGCCTGTTGTCCGGAACTCTGGCAGTCTCTATGGGGGTACCACAGGGTTCAATTCCCGGGCCGACCCTTTTCTCTGTATACATCAATGATGTTGCTCTTGCTGCTGGTGATTCTTTGATCCACCTCTAAGCGACGACACCATTATGTATACCTCTGGCCCTCCTTGGGAAACTGTAACTATCCCCTCCCGCTCCGTGGCTCGACGACTCATTGCGAGCTCACAGAACAGGGCTCCGGGCAGCCGAGCGGAAATGGAGGAAAACTCGCCTCCCTGCAGACCTGGCATCCTTTCACTCCCTTCTCTCTACATTTTCCTCCTCTGTCTCTGCTGCTAAAGCCACTTTCTACCACTCTAAATTCCAAGCATCTGCCTCTAACCCTAGGAAGCTCTTTGCCACCTTCTCCTCCCTCTTGAATCCTCCTCCCCCTCCCTCCCCCTCCTCCCTCTCTGCAGATGACTTCGTCAACCATTTTGAAAAGAAGGTCGACGACATCCGATCCTCGTTTGCTAAGTCAAACGACACCGCTGGTTCTGCTCACACTGCCCTACCCTGTGCTCTGACCTCTTTCTCCCTCTCTCTCCAGATGACATCTCGCGTCTTGTGACGGCCGGCCGCCCAACAACCTGCCCGCTTGACCCTATCCCCTCCTCTCTTCTCCAGACCATCTCCGGTGACCTTCTCCCTTACCTCACCTCGCTCATCAACTCATCCCTGACCGCTGGCTACGTCCCTCCCGTCTTCAAGAGAGCGAGAGTTGCACCCTTCTGAAAAAACCTACACTCGATCCCTCCGATGTCAACAACTACAGACCAGTATCCCTTCTTTCTTTTCTCTCCAAAACTCTTGAACGTGCCGTCCTTGGCCAGCTCTCCCGCTATCTCTCTCAGAATGACCTTCTTGATCCAAATCAGTCAGGTTTCAAGACTAGTCATTCAACTGAGACTGCTCTTCTCTGTATCACGGAGGCGCTCCGCACTGCTAAAGCTAACTCTCTCTCCTCTGCTCTCATCCTTCTAGACCTATCGGCTGCCTTCGATACTGTGAACCATCAGATCCTCCTCTCCACCCTCTCCGAGTTGGGCATCTCGGCGCGGCCCACGCTTGGATTGCGTCCTACCTGACAGGTCGCTCCTACCAGGTGGCGTGGCGAGAATCCGTCTCCTCACCACGTGCTCTCACCACTGGTGTCCCCCAGGGCTCTGTTCTAGGCCCTCTCCTATTCTCGCTATACACCAAGTCACTTGGCTCTGTCATAACCTCACATGGTCTCTCCTATCATTGCTATGCAGACGACACACAATTAATCTTCTCCTTTCCCCCTTCTGACGACCAGGTGGCGAATCGCATCTCTGCATGTCTGGCAGACATATCAGTGTGGATGACGGATCATCACCTCAAGCTGAACCTCGGCAAGACGGAGCTGCTCTTCCTCCCGGGAAGGACTGCCCGTTCCATGATCTCGCCATCACGGTTGACAACTCCATTGTGTCCTTGTCCCAGAGCGCTAAGAACCTTGGCGTGATCCTGGACAACACCCTGTCGTTCTCAAATAACATCCCAAGGCGGTGGCCCGTTCCTGTAGGTTCATGCTCTACAACATCCGCAGAGTACGACCCTGCCTCACACAGGAAGCGGCGCAGGTCCTAATCCAGGCACTTGTCATCTCCCGTCTGGATTACTGCAACTCGCTGTTGGCTGGGCTCCCTGCCTGTGCCATTAAACCCCTACAACTCATCCAGAACGCCGCAGCCCGTCTGGTGTTCAACCTTCCCAAGTTCTCTCACGTCACCCCGCTCCTCCGCTCTCTCCACTGGCTTCCAGTTGAAGCTCGCATCCGCTACAAGACCATGGTGCTTGCCTACGGAGCTGTGAGGGGAACGGCACCTCACTACCTCCAGGCTCTGATCAGGCCCTACACCCAAACAAGGGCACTGCGTTCATCCACCTCTGGCCTGCTCGCCTCCCTACCACTGAGGAAGTACAGTTCCCGCTCAGCCCAGTCAAAACTGTTCGCTGCTCTGGCCCCCCAATGGTGGAACAAACTCCCTCACGACGCCAGGACAGCGGAGTCAATCACCACCTTCCGGAGACACCTGAAACCCCACCTCTTTAAGGAATACCTAGGATAGGATAAAGTAATCCTTCTCCCCCTCCCCCTTAAAAGACCTAGATGCACTATTGTAAAGTGGCTGTTCCACTGGATGTCATAAGGTGAAAGCACCAATTTGTAAGTCGCTCTGGATAAGAGCGTCTGCTAAATGACTTAAATGTAAATGTAAATGTAGACGAGCTTCAATGCCATACAACTCTCCTTCTGTGGCCTCCAACTGCTCTTAAATGCAAGTAAAGCTAAATGCATGCTATTCAACCGATCGCTGCCCACATTGCCCACTTTGGCAATGTAATTTACAAAATAGCCTCCAACACTCTACTCAACAAATTGGATGCAGTCTATCACAGTGCCATCTGTTTTGTCACCAAAGTGACCTGTACGCTCTCGTTGGCTGGCACTCGCTTCATACTCGCCGCCAAACCCACTGGCTCCCGGTCATCTACAACTCTCTGCTAGGTAAAGCCCCACCTTATCTCAGCTCACTGGTCACCATAGCAGCACCCAACCGTAGCACTCGCTCCAGCAGGTATATCTCACTGGTCACCCCCAAAGCCAATTCTTACTTTGGCTGCCTTTCCTTACAGTTCTCTGCTGCCAATGACTGGAACGAACTGCCAAAATCACTGAAGCTGGGGACCAGATATCTCCCTCACTAGCTTTAAGCACCAGCTGTCAGAGCAGCTTACAGATCACTGCACCTGTACAGCCCATCTGTAAATAGCCCATCCAACTACCTCATCTCCATACTGTATTTATTTATATTGCTCCTTTGCACCCCAGTATCTCTACTTGCACATTCATCTTCTGCACATCTACTATTCCAGTGTTTAATTGCTATATTGTAATTACTTCTCCACCATGGCCTGTTTATTGCCTTACCTCCCTTATCCTACCTCATTTGCACACACTGTATATAGACTTTTTCTACTGTATTATTGACTGTATGTTTGTTTATTCCATCTGTGTTGTTGTATGTGTCGAACTGCTTTGCTTTATCTTGGCCAGGTCGCTGTTGTAAATGAGAACTTGTTCTCAACTAACCTACCTGGTTAAATAAAATCAAATAAAAAATTCCATTAGAATGATGATTGCAGAGAAAGCAAAAGGGCAACAACTCTTACAATTCCAACTATTGAATCCTGCAAGATACTGTTCTTAATTATACCTTTTTTGTTGTTGCCAAAACAGAGATGCTGAAATGTTTTATTGGGCAGCTAATACATCCTGTAAAGGCCCAGTGCACTACTTTTGTGAACAAATATATATGTTTGAAAATAATATTTTTGCTATAATTATTTTTTTTTAATTCAGCACCCCTACTTCCTGCGGATATGGGCTTGTGTATGTGTGTGCCATTCTGAGTGTGAATGGAACACGTTCAACACCTTGTAGAGTCCATGTCCTGACGTATTGAGGCTGTTCTGAGGGAAAAAGGGGGTGTAACTCAAGGCAGCAGTGACTCCTCCTGGGGTCAGGCAAAATGAAGGCAGTTGTGCAGTGTGCTTGAAGGGGGTGGGCATCTTTACTGCTTGTGTGCTTGATGTTCGTTATCAACCTATATAGGCCTTTGTGGTGCAGCTATCTATTTGTGCGTACAGTAAGTGTGTGGGGTGTGTTTTGTGTTTTTTCTTATGGATCTCTAGTGCTAAATTTGTATCTTTCATTCACTCTACCTGTGTTCTAGGAGGGGGATGGACGGATCCGGATCTGGCAGACTTTGAGCTGCTGGTGATCATGAGTGCCACGGTAGAGCCCACATCCGCCACCTGCCAGGTGCGCACCTCCTACCTGCCTGATGAGATCCTGTGGGGGTATGAGTTCCCCCCCGTGGTCTCCCTGTCCCCGTCTGGGAAGTATGTGGCGGACTTCACCTTCTTCGACAAGGTGGACAAAACGAAAACCCCGCCCCTCTTCAAACAGGCCCCCCCCCCAAGCCCGGCCATGCACTCGTCCCGCAGCAGCAGAGGGGGCGCAGAGGAAGGGGCGGACCCAGAGAAGATTAAACTAGAGGAGAGCTATCGAGGGGAGGAGAGGGGGAGGGGCAGGGGGAGGGGCAGGGGCAGGGGGAGAGACAGTAGCCCCCTCAGTGTCCGTATCAGTAATGTATAGAGAGAGGATGGGGGGAGAGAGAGAGAGGGAGAGAGAGAGAGAGAGCATGAATGAGATGGAATGAGAGAGTTACGAGAAATGAGAAAAGAGAGCAGACTGTATGGAGATTGATAACTTATCAAGTGAGAATAAAAAGTTGAAGGAATGAGAGATGAGCTGCTCCTCTGTTGGGAAATGTGAACATACACACAGACACACACGCTCCTTTTTTGGATTTTATGCGTTTTGTATCGCCCCTTGTAAAGATTCAACAGGTGATGTCCTTCAAAGGAACAAAATACATCCCATTTGTGTCTACTGTCCTGTAATCAAAGATGGACCAAGAAAGCTTTTTAAACTTAATTTGTCTGTATTTTTTATAAGAAGACTTTGTGTGACTGGAAAGGTCAAGGTTGACTGGTTTACCAGGACAAAACATGGTTCACGAGGACATAATCAAAGGAACCATGCAGTGGAGGCTGCTGAGGGGAGGACGGCTCATAATAATGTCTGGAACAGAGTAAATGGATTGGCATCAAACACATGGAAACCATGTATTTGATGTATTCGATAACATTACACTTATTCCACTCCAACCATTACCACAAGCCCATCCTCCCCAATTAAGGTACCACCATCCTCCTGTGGAATCATTGTACTGTTACTGTTTTTAACACAGAAAGGTACTCTGTCTGCAGGACATGAGAGTGGAAATACTGGATAATTTTTTTTAAAACATTTTTTTTGAAGGATTTTGATTGAATATATGATATCGTATGTATACTGTATGTATCTGTCCCTAACGATGCGATATCCAGCAGTACTTTTTTCATCTGAGTATATGCTTAGCAGGGTTGGGGTCCATTCCATTTAAATTCCGGTAAATTCAGAAAGTAAACCAAATTCCAATTCCAAATTTTCATTGTCACTTATTGAAAAGCACTGAAGAGAAATTAAATTGGAATTGAAATTAAATTGGAATTGGAATTTCAGTGTACTTCCTGAGTTGACTAGAATTTAAATGTAATTCATTCCAACCCTGATCTTTAGTGTTTCTGTTATTTTTTATTTGATTTTTCACTGGAAAATATGTATGTTAACAATACTAAAAGCACTTTAACTTGATGGTGTTTGTGTACACAAGCATATTTATATGTTTCAGTCAATGTGCGTGCGGGACTGCATGTATGTGTGTTTTAACATATTCATGTTCATATGCATGTACTTGTTATTCCTCCTGTACTTCAATACCTGATCACTCCTGTGGTCATTCTAAAACGTGCCACTAAACTGTGCCTTTTTGATGTGCCAGTGTCTGTGCAGTCGAGCATCAGATTTCAATATGATATGGTGTGGTTAGCTGATATGTTAAACACCTATCCACTCGTTGTGTGATCTGGCAGGCGTCTGCAATGAAGTCAGGCAAGAATGCTACCATTGCCTGTGATTGGTTATAATGTGTTGGCCAGGCCAGGTCCCATCTGTAATACTGCAACCTCATCACCCTAACAGATAATATACTATGAAGTGTTGCCCAGGCCAGGTCCCATCTGTAATACTGGAACAGATAATATACAATGAAATGTCTGTTTTTAATAAAAGTACAGATTTACAACAGCTCTGTCTTGGCCCGTCTCTGTCAAACGAAACCCCCACACCTGTGTCGGTCTCCGTGAAACCAGCACTGAAGGAAACACGCACTAAACATATACCACGTGGTTTTTGTTGCTGTACACTTGCACAATGCACTCTTAATCCCAGAGTGCCGCAGGTAGGGGAGAACTGGGACGAAAGTAAAAATGGTAGTTTTTTCCCCATAGAGAACGATGGAGCTAGAGCTCTCAACGTTTTAGCATGAGAGCTACTCATTTTATTCTAGCTTTCAAATAGGCACAGGCTCCTCTTCTCTTCTCCCCTGCCTCTCTTCCCCGGGTCCTTAGTGTACAAGAGAAAGTAGTGCACTATGTTTTCTGTCAATATACCTGGTAAATAATGGTTAACAAACAACTCTAATGGGGGTCCTGTAAAATCTGTGATTTCTTTCCCAAATTTGAACCAAGTCAGAACAGTAGGCTAAGTTCTAAGGGAGAAAGGGACCACATTCTCAGGATGAGAAACATAGGCTACTAACAGCTTACTACACAACAGACACTTAGTATTACTTTCTTAGCTACAGTATACATATCTCCCTGGCATATTACATCATTTATGCAGCAGCTTACTAGACATATTTATGGACTCGCCATTGTTGTGATGTGCTCACTTGAACAGGAATTTGGCACGGCGGTCCTTCTCGTGGGCAAACTTCTGGCATTCTCTGGATGAAGTCATGCTGGATTGACAGAATGGACAATTAACCTTTTCTGGCCCACGGTGGAAACGTTTCTCTCTGACTCTGCGGTTGTCATCGGAGTGGTTTGATTTTAAGAAGAGAGACCGTATCAGATAAGTGATCCTGCAGGTTGTTCTTGTAGAGTGATTTCAATAAAGTAAGTGCTGTCTTCCTTTGCAGCTCAGGATGCCGGTAGAGAGTTGGACAGCTCTGTTTCCCACGTCTCCTGGTTGCCCACAGGCCATAGCCTGGTAGCACATTGGAGTTCTGCGGTGGGAAAATAAGGTACATAAGTCGGGAAAAATGAGATGTCCATCAACTTTGCTGCAATTAAGTGGTCCCTTTCAGAAAACCTTTGTTGCACATGAGCAGCGAGCCTCCTTCATCACGGGTGCAGTGTTAGGTTTTCTCCATCTTGGTTCAGTGGCATCCCTAATGGCCATTGCATCACTAATAGCCAGTGCATCACTAATGGCCATTGCATCACTAATAGCCAGTGCATCACTAATGGCCATTGCATCACTAATAGCCAGTGCATCACTAATGGCCAGTGCATCACTAATGGCCAGTGCATCACTAATGGCCAGTGCATCCCTAATGGCCATTGCATCACTAATAGCCAGTGCATCACTAATGGCCATTGCATCACTAATAGCCAGTGCATCACTAATAGCCAGTGCATCACTAATGGCCATTGCATCACTAATAGCCAGTGCATCACTAATGGCCAGTGCATCACTAATGGCCATTGCATCACTAATGGCCAGTGCATCACTAATGGCCAGTGCATCACTAATAGCCAGTGCATCACTAATGGCCAGTGCATCACTAATGGCCAGTGCATCACTAATGGCCATTGCATCACTAATGGCCAGTGCATCACTAATGGCCATTGCATCACTAATAGCCAGTGCATCACTAATGGCCAGTGCATCACTAATGGCCAGTGCATCACTAATGGCCATTGCATCACTAATGGCCAGTGCATCACTAATGGCCAGTGCATCACTAATAGCCAGTGCATCACTAATGGCCATTGCATCACTAATGGCCAGTGCATCACTAATGGCCATTGCATCACTAATGGCCAGTGCATCACTAATGGCCAGTGCATCACTAATGGCCAGTGCATCACTAATAGCCAGTGCATCACTAATAGCCAGTGCATCACTAATAGCCAGTGCATCACTAATAGCCAGTGCATCACTAATGGCCAGTGCATCACTAATGGCCAGTGCATTAGTTTGTTCGCAAATGTTTCTGCATTACGTTGTACATCCACCTCTGGCATGACCAAGGAAAAGAACTCGGGCAGTTGCAGAAATGTGGGATCCTTGAGTTTCATGGACAAGGTCATAAGCCTCGCTGATGGTGATCTCATCCCATCCAGGCTGCATGCGGATGTCCTCCATGCCCTGGGCCAGTGTCTCACGGTCCTGCTACACAGCATTAATGGTTCTGCTTTTGAAGTTCAATTGTGTACCCTGTGGTTTGGGGACCCGTATGTTCGTTGATTCTGCGAAAGGGGAGAGTCTTTTGGGTGAGCCCGTGAAAAAGATGGAAAAGGAGAATATGTCTGCAAAAAACACTTTAAGCGCGCTCACTCTCCCTGTACAAAGTTGCTGAACTGTTAGAATCAGTTAGTGTGCGTAACAGTGCACAAATGGCACATTTGGGTAAGTCTCCTTTAGTAGCGTTTGGACACCACGTACAGTACCACTCATCACCGCTGCCCTGTAGTAGGCTTGTGCAGCCAGCTTTTCCTTGACCTTAAGTGGCGCTAGGACTGGTTTGATGGTGTTGGAGAGAGACCAACACCGGGTTTGTCCTTCACCTCTACAAACTCCAAGATCCTCTCACACACACTGTTGTCTAGTAACATGTAGAGCAGCACTATTACCATCTGTGATTTACAGGAGACGTCAGTGGTCTCGACTGCCTGTACAGACACAAAAGGAGTCTCCTTAGCTATAGCTTCTCTGGACACTTCGTACATACAATCCAAAAGTTTGTTTTGGATCGTGCTTGATGTACACTTAAAATTTGGTTGGTCGTCATAATGCCTTTGTAGCCTGTAATCTCCTTCACGCATGGTTTAAAAAAAACACCTGAAAACGCCTGGGTTCAAGGAGTCGGCCGACTTGTTATGGCCCTGCAGTGCTGTCTCAAATAGTGATTGGCCACTGCCACACAATTTAATGTGTGCTATTATTGTGTCAAGCACGTACCTATTCTCCTCCATTTGTTGGTTGTGAAGGTCGATGGCTCGTCTATACGCCTAGCCGAGCCAGTAATCCCAGTTTAACAGCGTTGTCTATACGTGATGCACAATTCTCATGTTTTGAGACACTTTCAGATAGATGTTTTAAATCCTTAAATCCAGACTTGGACCACACACCCTCTCCACTGAATAGCAGGCAGGGGAAGCAAAATAGTGATTGGCCACTGCTTCCTATCAAAACAATCATGGTTGAATTTGCGATTTCCGACTTGTTGTGTAATGTGTGTGTCCAATGACCGATTAGCACCGAGACGTTTTATCCCTAATTTTTCTTCACATGACAAGAATTGAAAAAGTTTTGCCAGTAGATTGTTGACTTGATTCATGATGATGACTGCTAGCTTGATAACTAAGATTTTGAAAGTATGATGTTTACATGATCAGTCCAATCAAAGCTACTGTAGATATAATGTGATTTGACTTAATTTTATCTGTAGCCAATGACCTTGAACCTTCTTGAACGGCAATTTCTAATGTAACTCTACAGAGCAAATTTGAGAGTGTTAATTTAACAACAGGCATGTTCATTTTAACACTTGTCCAGTGTTTATATAGGTCCACTCTCAGTGTTAATTTAACACTTTTTGTAGTGGTAATATTGAAACAGTCTCTGAGTGTCAAGATATAACACTTCAGGTGTTGATAAAATTACCCACGGGAGTGTTTTTTCAACACTCATTCAGTATTTATATTGTGCCACTCAGTGTTAACACTTTTGGTAGTGTTCATATTGAAACACTTGGGAGTGTTTTTTCAACATCCTCAGTATTAAGCAGCAACACCTTTCTGTGTTGAGGATCAACTCCTACATCCTATATGACACCAGGAAGTGCTTAATATTCACACTAGGAATTTTTTTTTGTCTGGTTCTCTCACACTCATAAATCAAGCAAGTTGTAGGTGACTTAAACAGGAGCAATACAGGATTCCTTACAAGAGTAGAAACTCTGATTTGTTTCATTTATTTAGGCCAAAGTGAAACAGTGCATCACATGCCTATTAAAATGAAAAAATGTGCATCACAGGCACGTTCAATTAAATCACTGCATCACAGGTGCATCAGAATGAAAACAGTGCGTCACATACAGTTGAAGTCGAAGTTTACATACACCTTAGCCAAATACATTTAAACTCAGTTTTTCACAATTCCTGACATTTAATCCAAGTAAAACTTCCCTGTCTTAGGTCAGTTAGGATCACCACTTTATGTTAAGAATGTGTAATGTCAGAATGATAGTAGAGAGAATCATTTATTTTAGCTTTTATTTATTTCATCACATTCCCAGTGGGTCAGAAGTTTACATACACTCATTTAGTATTTGGTAGCATTGCCTTTAAATTGTTTAACTTTGGTCAAACGTTTCTGTTAGCCTTCCACAAGCTTCCCACAATAATTTGGTGAATTTTGTCCCATTCCTCCTGACAGAGCTGTTGTAACTGAGTCAGGTTTTCTAGGCCTTCTTGCTCGCACACACTTTTTCAGTTCTCTCACAAATTTTCTATAGGATTAAGGTCAGGGCTTAGTGATGGCCACTCCAATACCTTGATTTTGTTGTCCTTAAGTCATTTTGCCACAACTTTGGAAGTATGCTTGGGGTCATTGTCCATTTGGAAGACCCATTTGCGACCAAGCTTTAACTTCCTGACTGATGTCTTGAGATATTGTTTCAATATATCCACATCATTTTCCTTCCTCATGCGCTATCTATTTTGTGAAGTGCACCAGTCTCTCCTGCAGCAAAGCACCCCCACAACTGATGTTGCCACCCCCATGCTTCACGGGTGGGACGGTGTTCTTCGGCTTGCAACCCTCCCCCTTTTCCTCTCCATACATAACAATGGTCATTATGGCCAAACAGTTCTATTTTGTTTCATCAGTCCAAAGGATATTTCTCAAAAAGTAAGATCTTTGTCCCCATGTGCAGTTGTAAACCGTAGTCTGGCTTTTTTATGGCAGTTTTGGAGCAGTGGCTTCTTCCTTGCTGAGCGGCCTTTCAGGTTTTGTCGATATAGGACTCGTTTTACTGTGGATACAGATACTTTTGTACCTGTTTTCTCCAGCATCTTCACAAGGTCCTTTGCTGTTATTCTGGGATTGATTTGCACTTTTCGCACCAAAGTACATTCATCTCTAGGAGACAGAACGCGTCTCCTTCCTGAGCGCTATGACATCTGCGTGGTCCCATGGTGTTTATACTAGCGTACTATTGTTTGTACAGATGAACATGGTACCTTCAGTCGTTTGGAATTTGCTCCCAATGATGAACCGGACTTGTGGAGATCTCAATGTTTTTTCTGAGGTCTTGGCTGATTTCTTTATATTTTCCCATGATGTCAAGGAAAGAGGCACTGAGTTTGAAGGTAGGCCTTAAAATACATCCACGGGTACACCTCCAATTGACCCAAACGAGAAGCCACCCTTTTCTGGAATTTTCAAAGATGTCAACGTAGTGCATGTAAACTTCTGACCCACTGGGATTGTGATACAGTGAATTATAAGTGAAATAATTTGTAAACAATTGTTGGAAAAATTACTTATGTCATGCACAATGTAGATGTCCTAACCGACTATCCAAAACTATAGTTTGTTAACAAGAAATTTCTGGAGTGGTTGAAAAACAAGTTTTAATGACTCCAACCTAAGTGTATGTCAGACTTCAACTGTATGGTGGTTATTCATGTTTTTAATAAAGACGACTATACATAAACTGACTAAACAAAACAAGAAAAGTGAAAACCTAAACAGTCCTATCTGGTGCAAACACAGAGACAGGAACAATCACCCACAAAACCCAACACAAAACAGGCTGCCTAAATATGGTTCCCAGTCAGAGACAATGACTAACACCTGCCTCTGATTGAGAACCATATCAGTCCAAACATAGAAATAGACAAACCAGACACACAACATAGAATGCCCACCCAGCTCACGTCCTGACCATCACTAAAACAAGGAAAACACATACGAACGATGGTCAGAACGTGACAGCCGCAACAGAATGGAAACAGTGCATCAGAATGAATTCAGTGCGTCAGAATGAATTCAGTGAGTCAGAATGAATTCAGTGCGTCAGAATGAATTCAGTTCGTCAGTGTTACGGTTTTCTTCCGTTGAAGGAGAGGAGGCCCAAAATGCAGCAGTGGTTAGAGTTCAGCATAATTAATCAAGACCATACACGAGAACACTACAAAATACAAAACAACAAATGTGAAAACCGAAACAGTCCTATCTGGTGCAATGACACAAAGACAGAAGACAACCACCCACAAAGTACCCATAGAATATGGCTGCCTAAATAATGGTTCCCAATCAGAGACAATGATAGACAGCTCCCTCTAATTGAGAACCAATCTAGGCAACCATAGACATACAAACTACCTACAAAGGAAACAGCCTCATAAACACACAAAAACCCCTAGACCAGGCAAACACATAAATCCCCCATGTCACACCCTGACCTAACCAAAATAATAAAGAAAACAAAGATAACTAAGGCCAGGGCGTGACAGCACCCCCCCCCCCCCTCCTCCTACCCCAAAGGTGCGGACTCCTGGCCGTGACACCTAATTCCATAGGGGACGGTCTGGGTGGGCGCCTGTCCACGGGGGCGGCTCTGGTGCGGGACGTGGACCCCACTCCACCATAGTCTTTGTTCGCTTTAGTCTCTTCCTAGGAACGGCGGCCCGCGCCGCCGACCTAGGATTGGCAACCCTACTAAAGGGCCCCACTGGACTAAATAACTTCCTCCGGACTGAGGGGCAGCTCCAGACTGAGGGGTAGCTCAGGACTAAGGGGTAGCTCAGGACTGAGAGGTAGCTCAGGACTGAGGGGTAGCTCAGGACTGAGAGATAGCTCAGGCAGGTTGACGGCTCTGGCAGCTTCTGGCTGACTGACGGCTCTGGCAGATCCTGGCTGAATGGCGGCTCTGGCGGATCCTGGCTGAATAGTGGCTCTGGCGGATCCTGGCTGACTGGCGGCTCTGGCGGATCCTGGCTGACTGGCGGCTCTGGCGGATCCTGGCTGACTGGTGGCTCTGGTGGATCCTGGCTGACTGGCAGCTTCTGGCTGACTGACGGCTCTGGCAGATCCTGGCTGAATGGCGGCTCTGGCGGATCCTGGCTGAATAGTGGCTCTGGCGGATCCTGGCTGACTGGCGGCTCTGGAGGATCCTGGCTGACTGGCGGCTCTGGCGCATCCTGGCTGAATGGCGGCTCTGGCGGATCCTGGCTGACTGGCGGATCCTGGCTGACTGACGGCTAATTATAGATCACCTGTACTCCACACACAGAGACGCGTACAAAGCTCTCCCTCGCCCTCCATTTGGTAAATCCGACTACATCTCTATCCTCCTGATTCCTGCTTACAAGCAAAAATTTAAGCAGTGACTCGGTCTATAAAAAAGTTGTCAGATGAAGCAGATGCTAAACTACAGGACTGTTTTGCTATCACAGACTGGAACATGTTCCGGGATTCTTCCGATGGCATTGTGCATCGTGGACGTCATCCCCACAGTGACTGTACATACATACCCCAACCAGAAGCCATGGATTACAGGCAACATTCGCACTGAGCTAAAGGGTAGAGCTGCCGCTTTCAAGGTGCGGGACTCTAACCCAGAAGCTTACAAGAAATCCTGCTATGCCCTGCGATGAACCATCAAACAGGCAAAGCGTCAATACAGGGCTGAGATTGAGTCATACTACACCGGCTCCCTCGCTCGTCTTATGTGGCAGGGCTTGCAAACTATTACAGAATACAAAGGGAGCTGCCCAGAGACACGAGCCTACAAGATGAGCTAAATCACTTCTATGCTTGCTTCGAGGCAAGCAACACTGAGGCATGCATGAGAGCATCGGCTGTTCCGGACGACTGTGTGATCACGCTCTCCGTAGCCGATGTGAGTAAGACCTTTAAACAGGTCAACATACACAAGGCTGCGGGGTCAGACGGATTACCAGGACGTGTGCTCCGGGCATGTGCTGACCAACTGGCAAGTGTCTTCACTAACATTTTCAACATGTCCCTGATTAAGTCTGTAATACCAACATGTCTCAAGTAGACCACCATAGTCCCTGTGCTCAAGAACACAAAGGCAACCTGCCTACAGACCCGTAGCACTCAAATCAAATCAAAATTAAATCAAATTTATTTGTCACATACACATGGTTAGCAGATGTTAATGCCAGTGTAGATAAATGCTTGTGCTTCTAGTTCCGACAATGCAGTAATAACCAACGAGTAATCTAACCTAACAATTCCAAAACTACTACCTTATACACACAAGTGTAAAGGGATAAAGAATATGTACATAAAGATATATGACTGGGTGATGGTACAGAACGGCACAGGCAAGATGCAGTAGATGGTATCGAGTACAGTATATCCTTCCTGTTTGGCCCTGTCCGGGGGTGTCCTCGGATGGGGCTACAGTGTCTCCTGACCCCTCCTGTCTCAGCCTCCAGTATTTATGCTGCAGTAGTTTATGTGTCGGGGGGCTAGGGTCAGTTTGTTATATCTGGAGTACTTCTCCTGTCCTATTCGGTGTCCTGTGTGAATCTAAGTGTGCGTTCTCTAATTCTCTCCTTCTCTCTTACTTTCTCTCTCTCGGAGGACCTGAGCCCTAGGACCATGCCCCAGGACTACCTGACATGATGACTCCTTGCTGTTCCCAGTCCACCTGACCGTGCTGCTGCTCCAGTTTCAACTGTTCTGCCTTATTATTATACGACCATGCTGGTCATTTATGAACATTTGAACATCTTGGCCATGTTCTGTTATAATCTCCACCCGGCACAGCCAGAAGAGGACTGGCCACCCCACATAGCCTGGTTCCTCTCTAGGTTTCTTCCTAGGTTTTGGCCTTTCTAGGGAGTTTTTCCTATCCACCGTGCTTCTACACCTGCATTGCTTGCTGTTTGGGGTTTTAGGCTGGGTTTCTGTACAGCACTCTGAGATATCAGCTGATGTACGAAGGGCTATATAAATACATTTGATTTGATTTGTCTGGAAGGAGAGTTTACAGTCTAACCAGACACCTAAGTATTTGTAGTTGTCCACGTATTCTAAGTCAGAGCCGTCCAGAGTAGTGATGTTGGACGGGCGGGCAGGTGCAGGTAGCGATCGGTTGAAGAGCATGCATTTAGTTTTACTTGTATTTAAGAGCAATTGGAGGCCACGGAAGGAGAGTTGTATGGCATTGAAGCTTGCCTGGAGGGTTGTTAACACAGTGTCCAAAGAAGGGCCAGAAGTATACAGAATGGTGTTGTCTGCGTAGAGGTGGATCAGAGACTCACCAGCAGCAAGAGCGACCTCATTGATGTATACAGAGAAGAGAGTCGGTCCAAGAATTGAACCCTGTGGCACCCCCATAGAGACTGCCAGAGGTCCGGACAGCAGACCCTCCGATTTGACACACTGAACTCTATCAGAGAAGTAGTTGGTGAACCAGGCGAGGCAATCATTTGAGAAACCAAGGCTGTCGAGTCTGCCGATGAGGATGTGGTGATTGACAGAGTCGAAAGCCTTGGCCAGATCAATGAATACGGCTGCACAGTAATGTTTCTTATCGATGGCGGTTAAGATATCGTTTAGGACCTTGAGCGTGGCTGAGGTGCACCCATGACCAGCTCTGAAACCAGATTGCATAGAAGAGAAGGTATGGTGAGATTCGAAATGGTCGCTATTCTGTTTTTTGACTTGGCTTTCGAAGACCTTAGAAAGGCATGGTAGGATAGATATAGGTCTGTAGCAGTTTGGGTCAAGAGTGTCCCCCCCATTTGAAGAGGGGGATGACCGCAGCTGCTTTCCAATCTTTGGGAATCTCAGACGACACGAAAGAGAGGTTGAACAGGCTAGTAATAGGGGTGGCAACCATTTCGGCAGATAATTTTAGAAAGAAAGGGTCCAGATTGTCTAGCCCGGCTGATTTGTAGGGGTCCAGATTTTGCAGCTCTTTCAGAACATCAGCTGAACGGATTTGGGAGAAGGAGAAATGGGGAAGGCTTGGGCGAGTTGCTGTGGGGGGTGCAGTGCTGTTGACCGGGGCAGGAGTAGCCAGGTGGAAAGCATGGCCAGCCGAAGAAAAATGCTTATTGAAATTCTCAATTATGGTGGATTTATCAGTGGTGACAGTGTTTCCTATCTTCAGTGCAGTGGGCAGCTGGGATGAGGTGTTCTTATTCTCCATGGACTTTACAGTGTCCCAGAACTTTTTTGAGTTAGTGTTGCAGGAAGCAAATTTCTGCTTGAAAAAGCTAACCTTGGCTTTTCTAACTGCCTGTGTATAATGGTTTCTAACTTCCCTGAACAGCTGCATATCACGGGGGCTGTTCGATGCTAATGCAGAACGCCATAGGATGTTTTTGTGTTGGTTAAGGGCAGTCAGGTCTGGGGAGAACCAAGGGCTATATCTGTTCCTGGTTCTAAATTTCTTGAATGGGGCATGTTTATTTAAGATGGTTAGGAAGGCATTTAAAAAAAAAACATCCAGGCATCCTCTACTGACGGGATGAGAAGTGTTTCAGGGAGCGTTTGACAGTGATGAGTGGAGGTCGTTTGACCGCTGACCCATTACGGATGCAGGCAATGAGGCAGTGATCGCTGAGATCTTGGTTGAAGACAGCAGAGGTGTATTTAGAGGGCAAGTTGGTTAGGATGATATCTATGAGGGTGCCCGTGTTTAAGGCTTTGGGGAGGTACCTGGTAGGTTCATTGATAATTTGTGTGAAATTGAGGGCATCAAGTTTAGATTGTAGGATGGCTGGGGTGTTAAGCATGTTCCAGTTTAGGTCGCCTAGCAGCACGAGCTCTGAAGATAGATGGGGGGCAATCAGTTCACATATGGTGTCCAGAGCACAGCTGGGGGCAGAGGGTGGTCTATAGCAGGCGGCAACGGTGAGAGACTTGTTTTTAGAGAGGTGGATTTTTAAAAGTAGAAGTTCAAATTGTTTGGGTACAGACCTGGATAGTAGGACAGAACTCTGCAGGCTATCTTTGCAGTAGATTGCAACACCGCTCCCTTTGGCAGTTCTATCTTGTCTGAAAATGTTGTAGTTTGGGATTAAAATGTCAGAATTTTTGGTGGTCTTCCTAAGCCAGGATTCAGACACAGCTAGAACATCCGGGTTGGCAGAGTGTGCTAAAGCAGTGAATAGAACAAACTTAGGGAGGAGGCTTCTAATGTTAACATGCATGAAACCAAGGCAATTACGGTTACAGAAGTCGTCAAAAGAGAGCGCCTGGGGAATAGGAGTGGAGCTAGGCACTGCAGGGCCTGGATTCACCTCTACATCGCCAGAGGAACAGAGGAGGAGTAGACTAAGGGTACGGCTAAAAGCAATAAGAATTGGTCGTCTAGAACGTCTGGAACAGAGAGTAAAAGGAGGTTCCTGGGGGCGATAAAATAGCATCAAGGTATAATGTACAGACAAAGGTATGGTAGGATGTGAATACAGTGGAGGTAAACCTAGGTATTGAGTGATGAAGAGAGAGATATTGTCTCTAGAAACATCATTGAAACCAGGAGATGTCATTGCATGTGTGGGTGGTGGAACTAATAGGTTGGATAAGGTATAGTGAGCAGGACTAGAGGCTCTACAGTGAAATAAGCCAATAAACACTAACCAGAAGAGCAATGGACAAGGCATATTGACATTAAGGAGAGGCATGCTTAGTCGAGTGATCAAAAGGGTCCAGTGAGTAGAGAGGTTGGTTGGGGGTCACGGCGATTTAGACAGCTAGCCAGGCCATCGGTAGCAAGCTAGCATAGGATGGAGGTCTGTTATTAGCCACCTCTTGCATTCCGTCAGTAGATTAGTGGGGTTCCGTGTGGTAGAGGGGATTAATCCAAATCACACAAAACAAACAAACAATAGATATAGTTATAGAGGGCCAAGAAGAAAAATACTAATAATAATAATAAAAATAAATAAATAAATTTTCCGATTGTCTATTCAGATAGCAGCCGATAAGACAGCTAACGGTTAGCGGGCAGATGGGCGTTCAGGTAACGTCGCGACGGAGGAGCCAGCCGGATAACTCCTTCGGGTAGATAACGTCGGCAGTCCAGTTGTGAAGGCCCGGTGGGGCTACGCGTTGGCAGTAAAACGGGTCCGGATAGGTGATTGTAGCCCAGGAGTGATTGATGGAACTCTTCAGCTGGCTAGCTCCGGAATAATTGATGTTTGCTCCGGAATCGACGAAAGCCGAAAAAATAAATATATATATATATGGGACACGAAAAGACGAGAACAAAAGACGTCTGATCTGCTATGCCATCTTGGATTGATGATGCAATCGTTATTGCACTCCACACTGCCCTTTCCCACCTGGACAAAAGGAACACTTATGTGAGAATGCTATTCATTGACAACAGCTCAGCATTCAACACCATAGTTCATCACTAAGCTAAGGATCCTGGGACTAAACACCTCCCTCTGCAACTGGATCCTGGACTTCCTGACGGGCCGCCCGCAGGTGGTGAGGGTAGGTAGTAACACATCTGCCACGCTGATCCTCAACATTGGAGCTCCCCAGGGGTGCGTGCTCAGTGTGCGTGCTCAGTCCCCTCCTGTACTCCTTGTTCACCCACGACTGCATGGCCAGGCATGACTCCAACACCATCATTAACGACGAGACAGCCTATAGGGAGGACGTCAGAGACTTGGCTGGGTGGCTCATCGATGGGGCTGTAGTGGAGCAGGTTGAGAGCTTCAAGTTCCTTGGTGTCCACTTCAACAACAAACTAGAATGGTCCAAACACACCAAGACAGTCGTGAAGAGGGCACAACAAAGCCTATTCCCCCTCAGGAAACAACATTTTTTTGGGCATGGGTCCTGAGATCCTCAAAAGGTTCTACAGCTGAAACATAGAGAACCTCCTGACTGGTTGCATCACTGCCTGGTACGGCAATTGCTCAGCCTCGGACCGCAAGGCACTACAGAGGGTAGTGTGTACGGCCCAGTACATCACTGGGGCTAAGCTGCATTTCCATCCAGGACCTCTACAACAGGCTGTGTCAGAGGAAGGCCCTAAAACTGTCAAAGACCCCAGCCACCCCAGTCATAGACTGTTCTCTCTACCGGAGTGCCAAGTCTAGGACAAAAAGGCTTCTCAACAGTTTTTACCCCCAAGCCATAAGACTCAAATGGCTACCCGGACTATTCGCATTGCGTCCCCCCCCCCAACACCTCTTTTTACGCTGCTGCTTCTCTCTGTTTATCATATATGCATAGTCACTTTAACTATACATTCATGTACATACTACCTCAATTGGGCCGACCAACCAGTGCTCCCGCACATTGGCTAACCGGGCTATCTGCATTGTGTCCTGCCACCCACCACCTGCCAACCCCTCTTTTACGCTACTGCTACTCTCTGTTCATCATATATGCATAGTCACTTTAACCATATCTACATATACATTCTACCTCAATCAGCCTGACTAACCGGTGTCTGTATGTAGCCTCGCTACTTTTATAGCCTGTCTACTGTATATAGCCTGTCTACTGTATATAGCCTGTCTTTTTACTGTTGTTTTATGTCTTTACTTACCTATTGTTCACCTAATACCCTTTTTGCACTTTAGGTCAGAGCCTGTAAGTAAGCATTTCACTGTAAGGTTGTATTCAGCGCACGTGACAAATAAACTTTGATTTGATTTGACATGGTAATGTTCACTGAAATTATCAGTATACATCTTGTTCACCAATAGGTATACAATATTGTCAACAATGATCTTAGCTATTTTACAAAAGACTGGCATTTCATGCTCCATCTTACTGCAAACAGTCCCTCTCTGTACTCGGTGCCATTCATCTTAACCCAGCTGGTAGAGTAAATGGCTTTCTGCATAGTGACCTGAAGTGACACTGCCAACTCATCACCACCAGTAAAATCACTCAGGGAAAATGCTTTCATCGGTCCATACTCAGTATGTCACAATGGTGATGTCTCCCAGTGATGGCCTGTAGCAAATTGGTGTTTTTTGGCAAGGGACTTAGTAATGTTCTGGAAGTTTTTGAGGGTGTTCTTAATGAGTTTGTGCTTAGCCTCAAACATCATGCTCCACATACTGTATGTAATAAAGGACCGATTTGTCTTATGCATGCTGGGTAATGTATCATAAAGTGGTGTTTGGGTATCACGTTTTCATGTGGGTACAACTGTTTGAAAAGTGTGTGACGTTCAATTATCAAATGCTTCAGATACACAGTCATGCCCTGGATAAGAAAAGAGGAAAAAACAAGGTTGATTATTTGCAGTAAGAGGAGCAGCAAATTCCAGTTTTCATTTTCTGGTGGAACAACATCACCCAAAATCAAGGGCAAGTTTCTCACAAGACAGAGTTTGAATAGAATTAAGTGCTGTGCTATTCCACTGTTCTCTAGGTTGACTTTAGTTGGACGGTTTTTGCGCTCCAAGTACCCATAGTCAAACGAGTAGAGTCTAGAGAGAAGCGCACGTTTCGAAAATACATTTTCAGACATATTCAAACAACTATTTTACCTCAAACTGAGCCGCCCTTCAAGAATGTTATGCATTATGTCCTCTGCAAACTATTGAGTTTAGAATGTGTCTTTACACCACACACAGATGGGAACTGTAGGTCTGATTGCAACGGATTCAAATGCATTTCAAATGGATCTTTACCACGCAAGACAATCTTAGGGTCATCCTTACTGTAAACCGTCTGAGCATTAGACTTTTTTATCAAAATGAAACAGCAAAAGTAATGACCACTGAAGGACTCTGTCACGCCCTGACCTTAGTTCCTTGTTTATGTCTCTATTTTGGTTTGGTCGGGAGTGAGTTGGGGTGGGCATTCTGTTGTTTTTCTATGTTTTCTTTTCTATGTGTTTGGCCTGACATGGTTCCCAATCAGAGGCAGCTGTCTATCGTTGTCTCTGATTGAGAACCATACTTAGGTAGCCTTTTCCCACCTGGTGTTTGTGGGTAGTTGTTTCCTGTTTTGTGTTTTCACCTTTCAGGACTGTTTCGATTTTCATTTCTTACATTCACTTTGTTATTTTTGTATTTTCATGTTCGGTGTTAATAAATTATCATGGACACTTACCACGCTGCGTTTTAGTCCGATCCTTCCTACTCCTTCATCCGATGAAGACGAAGATCATTACAGAACTACCCACCACCAATGGACCAAGCAGCGTGGTAAGGAGGAGTAGAGGGTTCGGGACTCCTGGACTTGGGAGGATATATTAGACGGTAAGGGACCCTGGAGTCAGGCTGGGGAATATCGCCACCCGAAAGCTGAACTGGAAGCGGCGAAAGCAGAGAGGCAGTGATATGAGGTAAGGCAGCACAGCAGGCACGAGAGGCAGCCCCAAAACATTTTTTTTTGGGGGGACACGGGGAGATTGGCGGAGTCAGGCGTTAGACCTGAGCCAACTCCCCGTGCTTACCAGAAGCAGCATAGTACTGGTCAGGCACCGTGTTATGCGGTGAAGCGCACGGTGTCGCCAGTGCGCGCTCATAGCCTGGAGCGCTATAGGCCAGCCCTCCGCAAGTGCCATGCGAGAGTAGGCATCCAGCCAGGGCGGATTGTGCCAGCCCAGCATGTTTGGTCTCCGGTGCTCCGTTTCGGCCCAGGGAATCCTGCGCCGGCTCTGCGTACCGTGTCTCCGGGGCGCTGGGAGGGTGCTGTTCATCCTATGCCTGCACTCCGCTCGTGCCGGGCGAAAGTGGGCATTGAGCCTAATGGAGAGGTGCGAGTTGTAAGCACCAGATCGCCAGTGCTCCCCCACAGCCCAGTTCGACCTGTGCCTGCACTCTGGAGGGACCGGGCTAAAGTGGGCATTCAGCCTGGAGGAGTGGTGTCAAGGCTGTGCACCAGAGCTCCAGTGCTCCTCCACAGCCCGGTTTATCCGGTGCCTCCTCTACGCACCAGGCCTCCTGTAGGTCTTCCCAGCCTGGTGGGCCCTGTGGCAGCCCCACGCACCAGGCTGTCTCTGCGCCTTCTCCTTCCAAAGTCTCAGCGCCGGACAGGCGGGCGGCTCTGGCGGCTCCTGACTGACGGGCGGCTCTGGCAGCTCCGGACTGACGGGCGGCTCTGGCGGCTCGGGGACTGACGGGCGGCTCTGGCGGCTCCAGACTGACGGGCGGCTCTGGCGGCTCCGGACAGGAGGGAGACTCTGGAGGGTGCACGGACTCTGGGTGCACGGACCCTCCAGAGTCTCCCTCCTGTCCGGAGCCGCCAGAGCCGCCCGTCAGTCCAGAGCCGCCAGAGCCGCCCGTCTGTCCAAAGCCGCCAGAGCCGCCCGTCAGTCCGGAGCCGGCCGTCAGTCCGGCGCCACCAGGGTCTCCCGCGTCTCCGGCGCCGCCAGAGTGGCCCTCCTATTCAGGGCCCGCTGCAAGGGTCCCCAGCGAGTGTCGCCGCTCCAGAGGCGCCACCTAAGTGGGCCAAGACTAAGGTGGAGTGGGGTCCACGTCCCACGCCAGAGCCGCCACCGCAGACAGATGCCCACCCAGACCCTCCCCTATGGATTTAGGTTTTGCGGCCGGAGTCCGCAACTTTGAGGGGTGGCTACTGTCACGCCCTGACCTTAGTTGCTTATTTATGTCTCTATTTTGGTTTGGTCGGGGCGTGAGTTGGGGTGGGCATTCTATGTTGTTTTTCTATGTTTTCTTTTCAATGTGTTTGGCCTGGTATGGTTCCCAATCAGAGGCAGCTGTCTATCATTGTCTCTGATTGAGAACCAAAAGTCACACTGCATTGCCTGATCTTGGCCAGGTCGTAGTTGTAAACAAGAACTTGTTCTCAACTGGCCTATCTGGTTAAATAAAGTTGAAAAAAAACAGGAGTATCATTTTTGAGGCTGTCACATAGCTGAAAAGAGAAAACAGAAACTTATTAGTTCAGGGTCATGTTTATTCTACTGATACTACATTCTCATCTAGTCCTCTATACATATATAATACTGAATTAAATAATGATGTAGTAATAACTGCTTACTGTACCTCTCTCCACTGAACTCCACAGTGACCTGCTCAAAGGGTTCCAGGACTCTGCACTCCTCCTCCACCACCTCTGATTCCTCTTGGGTCAGAGCATCAACAGGTGCATTGACAGTGGCCAGGGTAGAGATGATGGCATCCTTTGACTCAAGAAACCGCTTCATTTAACATTTAACATTTAAGTCATTTAGCAGACGCTCTTATCCAGAGCGACTTACAAATTGGCTTCAATATATAACATGTTGAATTCCACCTTGTAGTGCAGTCGTGTTTAGGCCTCAGCTCAGGCATCCCCATCTGGCGTTGTGTAGACTTTAGTTATTCAGCACCTATTCCACAGCTGCTTTCACTTTGTCCACAGTGGGCTTCATCACCTTCAGAGCATTTCTTATAATCAGGTTGATTGTGTTGGCAAGACATGGATGATGGGTCCATTTTAACATGTTCATGGCTTTGGTTATGTTAGCTGCATTGTCGCTAATACAACAGACCACTTTTCCATCTACTTGCCATTCTCTGTCCACTCTCAACAGTTCCTCTGCCAAGTTCTCTGAGGTGTCTGTCGCTGAACTCAAAGCAGTCCAGAAGACAGCTAGATATCGGAAATTTTTCATTGAAGTGGTATGTATCCAACATGTAAGAAGTGGTTACCCTTGATGTCCAGCAGTCAGTGGTAAGGCAAACTGCAGTAGCTTTTTGGACTCTTTCCCGCGCTGAAGCCTGTGTGATTTTGAAAGGGTTTTTCTGCTTGGAATTGTGTACATTGGATTTACACTATTGCTATAATTTCTAAAACCTCTGTCCTCCACGATTGGAAATCAGGGTCATTCATTTTAGCAAATCCAATATCAATTTGGCCTTGCTTTGCTACAGGCATAGACTTTGGCATAAACTGGTCTATAGAAGACTGCGTTGCTGTGGGTTGCGGAGTAGGCCTACTTAACTGAGTGGATACATCTCCACGTGTGGAGGTGCTGACTCCACCACTATCATTAGCAGGCCCACTAGTTTCTCGAAGCTCTGCTACAGCTAGCTTCACAGTTGGGTGAACAGTTCCCAAATGCCAGTGTAGGTTGTGCATAGAACCAGGTTTATATCAGATTTTGTTTTGGCAAATTCAACACTGTGCTCTAACATTGTCCACATTATTAAAATGCATCCAAATGCTACTGTGCTTCCGAATCATTTTCCAGCTGTTGTTTTCACAGCTGTCCTTCCTCTCTCTCCTCGGCTGCTAAGTGTGTGACTGTGAGTGAGTTGGCTCGGCCCTCCCTCAAGCATCTCTGGTTCATTGGTTGACACTGCGTGTCTGATTGACAGGAACAACAGGTGAGGCTGTTAGTCTGAGCAACCAGTCAGAACGAATGTGCGCGCTTGAGCATTTAGGCCTATATTATTTTATTTCATTTTTCGTTCTTTAAATTAGTTAATTCTATTAATTTAAATCTTTTGATTATTCATATCTTAATTTTTATTTATTTTTATAAATAGATTTGGGTCTTTTGATATGCGAGCCGGCTCCCAAAGTTCACCTACAAGAGCCGACTCGTTCGTGAACAACCCATCACTATACTGTATTTAACGCACTTAAGAAACTAGCGTGGACCAGAATGAGGCTCGCTTCTCACTATATTGTTCCTGCACTTAGGAATTACATTCCTCAAATGATGTTTTTATAATTTATCTGCAGATAATCAACGTCTGGAGTTCAAAAAGCAGTAGCAAAAATGTTCGAATCAGGGAGCCAAATTAACGTCTCATTCACATACGCGATTCACTTCCCGCAATTACACCCAAAAAGATGATTGTTTGCAAACGACCCATCACTACTGGTTACACACTGCGTGATGGACAAACATCCGCACCACATAGACAGAAAGGGGCAATAATGACGGAAATTGATTGGCAGATATTGTGTTAGGTTTAGCTTTTATAAGCCAATAGTGGATAAACAGGGGTGGGATAATGTTAGTATTTGTTGGTAAAATAGTAGCTGGGAATTTGCGGTGTCTGATACTTGTGAGATTTGTTTGACAGTTTGCGGTGGAACACATGAAATTGCATGTACTTTCAGAATTGTTTGGCGAGCTACTCATAGGTGGTCTGCGAGCTACTGGTATATATTTATGACAAACCACTTATATCATGTCCTCTAACGTTAGCAACTCATTTCATTTCTAGGGTAAATTAATATAAATGAAATAGGCTGAGAACAGAACTACCGGAACGTTACTTTTGTACCTGCCGACACTGCGGGAGAAATACAGTCTTGGGACAGAAGTAACAGCTGGCGAGAAGTGCACAATATCTGTCTTATTTCCATGTTTCTGGTTTGTAATGCTCCTTTGAACAGATGTACTATCAGCCATCATTTCATGTTTGTGTCGATTTGAATAATTAATGCTATATGTTCCACGGAAATGAACCATCCCTCAACATCTCAAGGTTGAGCAAACACAATATTTTGCCTTGCAATATTAATCGGACTAAAACAGATAATGGCTATATTAACCATACTTTTCTCATCTCACTTGAATGGAAATGTAGTAGGAGATGTTTTCATTATCTGAATGACTATTCATGCTTAGCCCTACCAATCAGGTGTGCTCCAGCTGTCCTTGTCATTTGAGCTGCTCATGTCCTGATAGAATAAACATCTTTATTCTCTTCACAAACAGCAAACTAATCATACTAAACTAACCATGGCTTGACATAAGGTAATTGACCCCCAGAATCATAAATATACATATGTTTAACCACTGACCTAAAAGAAGCAGACGTCAATTGATTAAGGCGTGATTCTAACGTTACATGTAATGTTCAAAAATTCAGTCACCTGTTGATATTTTGTTAACATTATAAAAGCAATATGAACTAGGTGAGACAAATGGCCCGTGCTTAAACTTGACTTTATTGCAGGTCATCAGTTCAGTGTAATAAGGGGTCTATTACTTCAGTCCTTCTTTAGTTTTCACTTCTTGTTACCTGGTAAATAACCAACAACAATAAGGTGAGAAAACCGTCCAGGTCAGCCAGCCCAATCTTTTTAAAGAAACACCATTTATTTCAATCTCTAGTTCAGTAAAATAAGTAGTTTAGTTCTGGTTAGAAAATAATCCAGAAAATGGTGGTGAACAGTGCCACACTCAGGCAGTAAACGGAATGTTATATTCTCAGACAGACACATTTTTTCTAAGAAAACACAGTTGAATTATATCTCTGTTTGAGCAGAATAAACAGTAAAATAAGTAGCGTGTGTAAAATCACTGAGGAAGCCATACCAAGTCAGTAAACAATTTTTCGAATATTGCGTTGTTCGCTCTATAACCCAATCGTTCATACGCCAACGTCAAATACAATAAGGCTGTGACAACAAAAAAGATACATATGTTTAGTCAGCATGCCAATTGCACGCACCCTCAATACTTGAGACATCTGTGGCATTGTATTGTGTGACAAAGCTGCACATTTTAGAGTGGCCTTTTATTGTCCCCAGCACAAGGTGCACCTGTGTAATGATCATGCTGTCTAATCAGCTTCTTAATATGCCACACCGGTCAGGTGGATGGATTATCTTGACAGAGGATAAAATGCTCAGTAACAGGGATGTAAACACATTTGTTCCCCAAATTTGAGTGAAATAATATTTTTGTGTGTATGGATAATTTTGGGGATCTTTTACTTCAGCTCATGAAACATGCGAACAACACTTTAGATGTTGCATTTATATTTTTGTTCGGTGTATCTACGTGCTCTCCTCCTCTTACCGTTTCACCTCACTTGTGGAATTCAGTGAAAAACACATCAGCTGTCTGTGACCAGGTGGAAAAACCTTTCCAAGCCAAACCTTCATATCCTGACCCCTAAGCACTTCACACAGCCTACATCTGTCACGGTTCATGAATCCACTGCTTCCTTTTCTCTCTCTCTCTCTCTCTCTCTCCCGTGTTTGTGTGGGCGTGGTTCCCAATCTCGGCCTGATTGTCTGCGCCAGCTGGAATCACTTATCTTCCCTTTATATGTTCTGTAACCAGTGTTTCTTGTTGTCAGATCGTTGTTACTTCCCTGAGGTTGTGTCGTGTGTCCGTACTCATCTCTCGCCGCCCTTGTGTGGATTATCTGCTGTGCTCCTTCCTACCCATCCGGACACTCTCCCCTGGGTTTCTCAGCACGCTCACATAGGAGGATGCGCCCTAGTCCCTGGGTCGGATTCCGTCTGAGTACAGTCTGTCTGTCCTGTTGCTGCTGTAACCTGTATTCATTAAACCATCGTTGCTTGCATCTTGCATCCGCCTCTGTATTGTTACAACATCATTGTCACGTCATAGTGAACATACTAGAACTAATGCGTTAGTAACCCTCTACAATTATGCCATACAGTGTACAGTCCGAAAACAGTTTAGCAGTTACACTGGCAGGCACCGGTGGCAATAAATTAATACAATCAAAAGCTTACCTTGACTTGGAAGAGTTCCGGTGTTGGATAGCCAGAGCCAGCTAGCTAACATAGCATCCCTCTCTGTTTAAGCCGGGTGCTTGAGTAGGATAAACTAGGTAGCTATATTTGCTTGCTAAGTGAAAGTTTAAAAAGAAATACAACCAAATATAGCTAGCTCTCTCTCTCATCTCCTTAATTTTGGAAGAAATAAATTTGTTGAAAACTGTTAAACTATTGTATTTCTCTCTCTTTGAGTCAACTACTTACCACATTGTATGCACTGCAGTGCTAGCTAGCTGTAGCTTATGCTTTCAGTGCTAAATTCCTTCTCTGATCCTGTGATTGGGTGGACAACATGCCATTTCGCGCTGCAAGAGCTCTGATAGGTTGAAGAACGTCCTCCGGAAGTTGTCATAATTACTGTATACGTCTATGGAAGGGTAGAGATCCATGAGCCTCCTAGGTTTTGTATTGAAGTCAATGTATCCAGAAGAGGACAACATCTAGCTTTCCTCTGGCTACACTATGGTGCTACCCTACAGAGTGCTGCTGAGGCTACTGTAGACCTTTGCAAAACAGTGAGTTTTAATCAATTATTTGGTGACTTGAAAACATTTAGTATAGTTTTATCTATCTATAGTTTTATTGCAGCCACGGACCTTCAACCGTGAACAGTCTAAGGTAGCATTCGTACTCACACTGCTATCAGGCAAAGCGGCTCTTTGGGGAACGGCGGTGTGGGCGAACCAGGACCCATGCTGCACCTCTTTCCAGACACTCTCCGAGGAGATGAGAAGGGTCTTCGATCGGGCCGTGGCGGGTAGGGAGGCGGCCAGACTACTCGCTGACCTTCGCCAAGGAGACCGTTCAGTATCGGAGTACTCCATCCAATTCCGCACTCTGGCCGCAGAGTGTCAGTGGAACGAGGAGGCGCAGTGGGACATGTTCCTGCATGGGCTGGAGGACCGGATCCAGAAGGAGATTTATGTTCTGGACCTTCCCAGGAGTTTAAATGGACTAGTGGAACTAGCCTTGAGGGTCGACGCTCGTCTGAGTCGTGTTGGCCGCCGAGCATGCCCTAACAGACCGTATAACGACATGGAGGGCTGGCATGCCAGCGGCGGGAACACGGCCAGTTCAACCTCCGCTCACGAACCCATGCAGCTGGGAGAGCTCACCTCTCCCGGGAAGAGAGGGAGAGGCGGAGATCCCAAGGACTCTGTCTCTACTGTGGTAGAGCGGGCCACTTTATCCACTCCTGCCCGGTAAAAGATTAGGCCCGGTAGTAAGAATGAGGCTACTATCGGGTGGTGTCACCACAGAGAAGACCTCATCATCTACTCTCCTCCCGGTAAGACTAAGATGGGCCAACCACACGCACGACACCCAAGCCTTACTGGACTCAGGAGCAGAGGGTAATTTCATGGACTTCAAGCTCGCTCACAAACTCCAGATTCCTATCACCTCACTCATGCACAAGATATCCGTCAACGCTCTCAATGGTCAAGAACTACCCAACATTTCTCACACCACTGAACCTATCACACTCATCACTTCTGGCAATCACACTGAGACACTATCATTTCTACTCATGGACTCACCCCTTGCACCATTAGTTCTCGGCCACCCTTGGCTCACCCAACACAACCCCAGAGTTGACTGGGGTCATAATTCTATATCCATGTGGAGTAACAAATGTCTTGAGTCCTGTTTAGTGTCTGCTTGTTCGTCTGTGTCTGATTCTGTGTTTCTAGAGGAGGCAGTGGATTTGTCTAACGTGCCCGTTGAATACCTCGACCTGAAGGAGGTGTTCAGTAAGTCCCGTGCTGCTTCTCTTCCTCCGCATCGTCCCTATGACTGTGCAATAGAATTATTGCCAGGTGAGTCTCCGCCTAAAGGCAAGTTATATTCACTCTCTGTTCCTGAGAGGGAGGCTATGGAGAGATACATCTCTGGTTCTCTGGCATCTGGATTCATTCGTCCTTCCTCTTCTCCAGCGGGGCGGGGTTCTTCTTTGTGGAGAAGAAGGACGGATCTCTGCGTCCTTGCATTGATTACCGTGGGTTGAATAACATCACAGTGAAAAATACCTATCCCTTACCGTTGATGTCCTCAGCCTTTGAAAGGTTACAGGGAGCATCCGTGTTCACTAAGTTGGATTTACGTAATGCATATCATTTGGTTCGCATAAGGGGGGCGAATGGAAGACCGCGTTTAACACCCCCAGAGGGCACTTCGAATATTTGGTCATGCCTTTTGGGCTATCCAACTCCCCAGCGGTTTTTCCAGGCACTCGTAAATGACGTGCTGAGAGATATGATTGATCAGTTCATATATGTTTACCTGGATGACATACTGATTTTTCTTCTTCTCTCCAGGAACACGTTCAGCACGTCAGACGAGTGCTTCAGAGGTTGTTGGAGAATGGACTTTTGTCAAGGCGGAGAAATGCATTTTTCATGCACAATCCGTTCCATTCCTAGGTTACATCGTCTCGACTGAAGGTATTCGCATGGATCCTGACAAGGTTAAGGCTGTGGTGGATTGGCCAAGCCCAGATTCCCGTAAGGCCCTACAGAGGTTTCTGGGATTCGCCAATTTCTACCGGCGTTTCGTTCGCAACTTTAGCCAGATAGTCGCTCCTCTTACCGCCTTAACCTCCCCCAGAGTGACGTTCAGGTGGTCCGATACAGCCGAGGCTGCATTCGTCAAACTCAAGAGCCGCTTTGTTTCGGCTCCCATCCTCATAGCTCCCGATCCCTTGCGTCAGTTCGTGGTGGAGGTGGACGCTTCAGAGGTGGGGGTAGGTGCGGTACTTTCCCAACGTTCCTCTTCTGACGACAAGATGCACCCTTGCGCGTTCCTTTCCCATCGGTTATCACCTGCGGAACGCAACTACGACATTGGCAACAGAGAGTTGTTGGCAGTGAAGTTAGCACTGGAGGAGTGGCGCCATTGGTTAGAGGGTTCGGGGTACCTTTTATAGTTTGGACCGATCACAAAAATTTGGAATATATCAGAACCGCCAAGCGACTCAACTCCAGGCAGGCGCGGTGGGCACTCTTTTTCGGACGTTTTGACTTCTCTCTCTCGTATCGCCCGGGTTCCAAGAATGTCAAACCCGATTCCCTTTCTCACATTTTTGACCATTCCGAACGCCCATCCACTCCCGAGTGCATCCTACCCGGGACCCTAGTGGTCTCCACACTCACATGGGAGGTTGAATCGAGGGTCAAAACGGCCTTAGAAGGGGTAACGCCTCCGCCCGGTTGCCCGCCTAATCGGTTGTTTGTGCCGGAGGGGTGTCGGTCCGATGTTATTCGGTGGGGGCATTGCTCCAACGTAGCGTGTCATCCAGGAGTCAGTCGCACTAGCTTTTGGTTAAGCAACGCTTTTGGTGGCCACTGATGGCTCGTGACATTCACAGTTTTGTCTTGGCTTGCTCGGTTTGTGCCACTGGGAAGACTTCTAATCGACCCCCAGATGGGTTACTCCAACCGCTGTCGGTCCCTTCGAGACCCTGGTCCCACATCGCGCTAGATTTTGTTACCGCCCTCCCGCCCTCCCAGGGCAAGACGGTTGTTTTGACCGTGGTGGACCGGTTCTCGAAGGCGGCTCATTTTATTCCCTTGCCTAAATTACCATCTGCCAAGGAGACAGCGGTAACTGTCGTGGATCACGTCTTTCGCTTACATGGTCTGCCGATGGACGTAGTTTCTGACAGGGGGCCCCAATTTGTGTCCAAGTTTTGGCAAGAGTTTTGTAGGTTACTGGGAGCGAGTGTCAGCCTGTCTTCAGGGTTTCATCCCCAGAGCAACGGTCAAGCGGAGAGGGCCAACCAAGATTTGGAGAGAGTGTTGCGATGTTTGGTTTCTAAGAATCCCTCTTCCTGGAGTCAACAACTCTCTATGGTTGAGTACGCTCACAATTCGTTGCCAGTGGCAGCCACGGGTCTCTCTCCGTTTGAGTGTAGTTTAGGTTACCAGCCACCTATCTTTCCCAGTACGGAGTCCGAGGTGTCTGTTCCCTCCGCTCACGCTTTCATCCAGAGGTGCCGTCACGCATGGAGCAGAGCCCGTGAGACTCTTCTCCGGGTGGGGGCGCGCACCAAGACTAAGGCCGATCGCCACCGGTCGAAGCCTCCGGTATACGTCGTTGGCCAAAGAGTGTGGCTTTCTACTAAGAACATTCCACTCCGATCCGTTTCGAACAAGCTTGCCCCCAAATTTATCGGCCCGTTCAAAGTCACCAGGATCATTAGTCCGGTGGCGGTCCGGCTCCAGCTTCCTCCGGCGTATAGGAGAATTCATCCTACCTTTCATGTGTCTAAAATAAAACCTGTGTTTCAGGCACGCATTAACCCACCGGTCCCGGTTCCCCCGCCACCACGACTTGTTGATGGGGAACCCACCTTTTCTGTCAATCGTATTTTGGACTCTAGAAGGAGGGGACGCGGATTCCAGTACCTGGTGGACTGGGAGGGTTACGGCCCGGAGGAGAGAAGTTGGGTACCTGCTAGGGACATTCTGGATCACTCCTTATCGATGATTTCAATCGACAGGTAAATTTGCCTGGGAACGCCAAGAGGCGTTCCTAGGGGGGTATTGTCACGGTTCATGAATCCACTGCTTCCTTTTCTCTCTCTCTCTCTCTCTCTCCCGTGTTTGTGTGGGCGTGGTTCCCAATCTCGGCCTGATTGTCTGCGCCAGCTGGAATCACTTATCTTCCCTTTATATGTTCTGTAACCAGTGTTTCTTGTTGTCAGATCGTTGTTACTTCCCTGAGGTTGTGTCGTGTGTCCGTACTCATCTCTCGCCGCCCTTGTGTGGATTATCTGCTGTGCTCCTTCCTACCCATCCGGACACTCTCCACCTGGGTTTCTCAGCACGCTCACATAGGAGGATGCGCCCTAGTCCCTGGGTCGGATTCCGTCTGAGTACAGTCTGTCTGTCCTGTTGCTGCTGTAACCTGTATTCATTAAACCATCGTTGCTTGCATCTTGCATCCGCCTCTGTATTGTTACAACATCATTGTCACGTCATAGTGAACATACTAGAACTAATGCGTTAGTAACCCTCTACAATTATGCCATACAGTGTACAGTCCGAAAACAGTTTAGCAGTTACACTGGCAGGCACCGGTGGCAATAAATTAATACAATCAAAAGCTTACCTTGACTTGGAAGAGTTCCGGTGTTGGATAGCCAGAGCCAGCTAGCTAACATAGCATCCCTCTCTGTTTAAGCCGGGTGCTTGAGTAGGATAAACTAGGTAGCTATATTTGCTTGCTAAGTGAAAGTTTAAAAAGAAATACAACCAAATATAGCTAGCTCTCTCTCTCATCTCCTTAATTTTGGAAGAAATAAATTTGTTGAAAACTGTTAAACTATTGTATTTCTCTCTCTTTGAGTCAACTACTTACCACATTGTATGCACTGCAGTGCTAGCTAGCTGTAGCTTATGCTTTCAGTGCTAAATTCCTTCTCTGATCCTGTGATTGGGTGGACAACATGCCATTTCGCGCTGCAAGAGCTCTGATAGGTTGAAGAACGTCCTCCGGAAGTTGTCATAATTACTGTATACGTCTATGGAAGGGTAGAGATCCATGAGCCTCCTAGGTTTTGTATTGAAGTCAATGTATCCAGAAGAGGACAACATCTAGCTTTCCTCTGGCTACACTATGGTGCTACCCTACAGAGTGCTGCTGAGGCTACTGTAGACCTTTGCAAAACAGTGAGTTTTAATCAATTATTTGGTGACTTGAAAACATTTAGTATAGTTTTATCTAAAAATGTTTCACTGTTTTTATTTTTCTGGAATTCGCTGTGGAGGATGGTCCTCCACTTCCTCCTCTGAGGAGCCTTCACTGCTCCATGGTACTGATATTCCAAGTAAAACTACAAATGTGGACTCACTCTACTTTTAGACTAGCTGAATGCCAATGCCATCCTCCTATCTTTCATGTTGGCAAAACGGTCTATGGCTCTGTAATACAGTACACTTACAAATGTTGTTGTCATAGACTACCTAGCTAAAATTCTTGCTTGGCATTCATGAATACATGCCACTGAAAATAAGTCGTTTTGTTGTGATCACAAGAATAAAATCCAAATGATTCGGATAAAGAGCGCCAGTCAGGCAGAAAATTGAAAACAATTAGTTTCCCTGGCAGATATATATGCTACTTAGAAATAAATAAATCAAATCAAATCAAATCAAATCAAATTTTATTTGTCACATACACATGGTTAGCAGATGTTAATGCGAGTGTAGCGAAATGCTTGTGCTTCTAGTTCCGACAATGCAGTGATAACCAACAAGTAATCTAACTAACAATTCCAAAACTACTGTCTTATACACAGTGTAAGGGGATAAGGAATATGTACATAAGGATATATGAATGAGTGATGTACTATAGCATTACATGAATAGATGTCCTTACCTTTGACAAATACATCTCAGTGTGAAAAGGCGTCCCATTTCTCAGTTTTGTCAACGAACTCAATATATTCCAAACACTGGTTGTAACCAGATGACCCAAATAATTTAGGTAGCCTAGTAAACCATGCCCTCCTTTGGTATGTTCTATTGCGAACTACCTGGGACTCGTTTCCCTGTTCACGATATTGTACTTATTAAATGAAAGACGAAATTAACTGCAATATACTGGATTCAAATATATTAGCATAACCAGTCTACACAGAACCACAGCTGGCCCGTAGTACAACTATATGTTTTTTGTATTAAAACGTGTCCCAGTGCAACATGCCTAGCTCTGCCCACTGTGGCGTGGTTTACGGAGTCCTTTATAAAATTAGCGCTCGATTCAGCGTGTTTCAACCGACGGAGTTATCCCCGACTCTCTCCTACCACTTCAATTGTTTTTTTTCGTAACCTTTTTTGCTTTAGAACTGCGAGACCAAGTAGGTGTAATTCAGACCATCACTAGCTAGGTTTCAATCCAATTGACGACATATTTTCATGCTAATATTCTAAAATCTTTCAAATGGACTCGTCGCAGATAAAAGGCAAATAAAAATTACATTTTGCGGTTAAACTCACATGTACCGAATAAAAAATATAAGTTAAATGGGTTGCCATCTTATTTTCAACTCTACTGGAGGTTTTCTCACTAAAAAATGTTGCCATATGTAATCTGAAATTGGCTCGTGCGCTCTATCTGTACACTGTTGGCTAGAGCGAACGTATAGCCTAAAACATCATGAGATCATTATTATTATGGACAAAAGACGGTTATTTATTTTTATTTGTAAAACGGCAGCCATGTATCGATTATCATGTTTCCAGAATAATACCCTCGATATTTATTGGAAAGGAGCATCAAGCTCATCACCTTGCACATTCACCACGCCTTGACGTTCATCATAAATGATTTCATCTGTAGCCTGATCAACTGCATGCTTTCCTGAGTGGTAGTGTGAGGAGTACACAACTAGAGTGACCACATTTAAAATACACAAATGAGAGACAACAGCATGGTTTTGCGGGACAATGTAGTCTACATTAATAAAAAGGTTTGAATAAAAACGGTCTGGAGAGCAATAATGTGGTAAATAACGTCATCTTTTTTTCTAAATTTGTACCGTTATTGAATATCACTATAGAATATGCATACAATTGCAGACACATTTTTAATACCCTCAAATACCTCATTTCAAAATAGGGCATGGCATCAGAACTGTCGATCGTGGATGATAATTCTTCACGTTTTGCCAGTGAAATGTTCAAACCGTGTCTGCATTCCAATCATTTGATCTCAATAAGATTCATGGAAATTTGCATTGAGATCTTCTTGAGTTACTGTTTCATGAAACATTTGAGCAGATGGTGTTAATATATATAGCCTTCTTGTATTTTGTTTCATTCCGCCGTAAGACGCGCGCTGTTGAGTTCTAGCCGCATTATGCTTTTTTCTGACCATTCAGCTAACCCTCCTAAAATCTCATGACAAATTAGGTGGTGTTTTGGTGTAATAGTTATGTTATACTATGCTGTTGTATTCTTTTCTGTTATTTAGAATACTCATTCATGAATCATTATGTGATCTCCCAAGACATTGATTCAGCTGTTATCTAACTTTACTGAGAAGTGACTGAGCGACGCTGGGGTGTGCTCTGACAGCAGTAGACCCCTGCAATCCGCTGTGCTGAAACGAGCACACAATTTGATGATGCAGAAACGATTGGCTTTACGTTTCGTCTTGCAGCGCGCAGAATATAAAATAAGAGAAGTGTTTAACATCCCCATGGCTTAGGCTACCACATTCTTATAATAGCCTACATATATTTTCATAATCTCAAAGTGACTCCAAGACAGGTTGGAATGTCTGACTGAAATACGTTATACATCTTTGTTTTTTTCTAAATTGGTTGTGTTTGAATGTGTTGACAACATGCGGGACAAGATTGTTTGGTTGCTGGACACTGGACAAAGGGACAAAATGCGGGACTGTCCCGAACAATCCGGGATATGTTGTCACCCTTCACACATGTCATCGCGTGACTCAAGTTTACTTATATGATGGTTATTATATCAATATTTGTTCACAAGGTCATTTCCACCGACATTTCTCGCTTAGTTAATTTTACAGACAGAAACATACTTCCTTGTCTAGCTTATTTTGTTTTGTCGACATTTGTAAAGTTTACCGAAAACGTTTCTGTTTCCATCAGGACTGTCATAAACATTTTTATTAGACATGTAACTTACTTTCTTCGCATAAACAGGTTGGATGGAAATCTGGTTACTGATCAATTCATTAAGTTAGGGAGATGGGTATGGTGCATGGTTGGAATGTTTCAGTTTTCCCCCAATTGTGTCATACTGTAAACTTTCGGTGGCTGTTATAAAGATGGACATCCCATGGAAATTCAGTAGTGCCCTGACACACACAGAGAACCCAAGTAGGAAATATACTGAAACAACTCTTCTCGGTAGAGAACTTGTCAACAGGAACCTAGCTGGTTTTGAACTGCGGCCTCGTAGTTACAATAATACATATCGTTCTGATAAGAACTGTACTTCTCATTGTCAGATGATCCCAAAAGAGGAACCAAGGAACCAAATGCATCTCAATATGCAAATAAGTGTTCTCAGATGCCAGTCTGTTTGTGCTAATATGCCACTCTTGTACTTCGTGTCATATGACAAATATAAGGGGTGGAATGTTAGCACAAAACAGTTCTGGATTAATGAAATGGCCACCAGACTATTCACATTGACCCCCCTCCATTTGTTATGTACACTGCTGCTACTCGCTGTTTACTATAAATGCAGTCACTTTACTACATGTACAAATTGCCGCACACTAACTCAGTACCGGTACCCCCTGTATATAGCCTCGTTATTGTTATTTATTGTGTTAATTTTTTTTTCTTTCTTTAGTTTATTTGGTAAACATTTTCTTAACTGTTCTTGAACTGCACTGCTGGTTAAGGGCTTGTAAGTAAGCATTTCACGGTAAGGTCTAGACTTGGTGTATTCGGCGCATGTGCCAAAGTTTGATTTGATTTCAGACTAACGGAGACCATGCTGTTCCAGATAATAACAGAACATTGCCCACATCTGTTCATGCAAAACGTATGTAGAGTAGATCATCTATTTATATAACTTGGGACATACTGTTGAAACCCCCATAGTTTCTTTCTAGAGTGGTAAAAGTGACGTGAGAGTCATACGCATGTGGGGGAAGTTGTGGGGTGTTTTTTTCTCACCGTTGCGGGGAACTGCAAGAGGTGTTAAATACTAGAGGGTTTAATTAAATATCACTTTGACAGAAGCCAAGAAGTCAGGCTTTTGATCTCTCAAACATTATGGATATTCTGGGTTCACTACTAATCATTTTGCTGGGTAGCATCACAGGTACCATCACAGGTATTCTACTCTATGATTTTTTTAAATAAAATGAATTATATTATGTGTAGGTATAAAGTACAGTATATCCCATTATTGGTATACCAAATAAATAAATACTTTCAAAATGTGATCCTGCTGTTCCTTTGTCTTTAGGGACCAGGGCAGATGTCCATCCAATAGACAAATATGGGTTGAAGGGCGGTGCGGTGTGTTTGACAGTTAGAGAAAACCCTCTTCAAGAGATGGCGATGAAATGGATGACTGATAGCAATGTAATAGCTGTGAAGGAAAAAGTTTCTCCTCGATACAAGGAGAGGGTCAATTATAACTCTACAGACCACTCTCTTTGTCTCAGGAAACTGGAACAAACAGATACTGGGATCTACATTGCATATAATGTTGAGATATGGAAGGAGACACAAATGGTCAAGTACAATTTGATGGTCCAAGGTAAGTTTTGTCAAGGCTTTTTTACATTCCACTCATTAGCTACCTTTCCATAAATTTGTCCTTTAATTTGGGTTGTCAACATTTAGAAAGTTCGCATATAAAATAGACAATTGCCTGCTACCAGTGGTGTAAAGTACTTAAGTAAAACTACTTTAAAGTACATGTTAATATTTACTATTTACATTTTTTATCATTTTTACTTCACTAAATTCCTGAAGAAAATAATTTACTTTTTACTCCATATATTTTCCCTGACACCCAAAAGCATTCGGTACATTTTGAATGCTTAGCATGACAAGAAAATTGTCACGCACTTATCAAGAGAACATCCCTGGTCATCCCTACTGCCTCTGATCTGGCGGACTCACTAAACACACAGGCTTCATTTGTAAATTATGTCTGAGTGTTGGCGTGTGTCCCTGTCTAAAATGGTGCTGTCTGGTTTGCTTAATATAAGGAATTTGGTATAATTAATATTTTTACTTTGTACTTAAGAATATTTTAGCAATTAGATTGACTTTTGATACTTATTTAAAACCAAATACTTTTAGACTTTTACTCAAGTAGGATTTTACTGCGTGACTTTTACATGAGTAATTTTCTATGAAGGTATTTTTACTTTTACTCAAGTAAGACAATTGGGTACTTTTCCCACCACTGCCTGCTACCGTGCATTTTCATTGAACTGTCGATGACATCACACCTGAACAAATATAAATTCTACGCAAAAACCTAGTGTGGAATAAAAATTAAGTGGCTGCAGTGTTTCCAATATCCATTTAGACAAATTGCGCATGAATACATTGGCGACAACCTGTATTCCCTACCACCTGTCTGGTGCATGTCTCAGGTAACCTGCAAAAGCCAGCATGGATAGGATGCAAGAATTTACTCATATTTGCCATATTCTAATAATTATCATGTGCCAACGTATCTCCACGGTCTGCGCCATGGGGAAACTTACACTCCTGTAGATCTGAAATAATGTAGTGGTTAAACTTGCATCCAGCCAATCAGGAAAGCAAGGTTAAGCAATTCAGGCATTCTTCAAAAGTCAAGACAATCATTTTCCTGCAAATAAACATTATTTTATAGTTTAAAAGCAAGCAGTAGACATTTAGAATTAAATGTTAAGTGATGACTATATTACATAACAGGCTGAATCACAACCGGCGGTGATTGGCCTAGCGTCTTTCGGATTTGGCGGGTGTAGGCCGTCATTGTTAATAATAATTTGTTCTTAAACTGACTTGCTAGTTAAATAAAGATGACATAAACACATACTAATGACATCACTTGCCCGCTTGCCTTCAAAATGATTCGGCAATGATGATTTATATGAAAACACCGTTTCCGTCATCATTTGTTGCAAAAAATAAAAAATAAATATCCATCCCTTTCGAAAGGATACAATTTCTCTCGATCTTTAGAATGTTTATCTCGTAGCTGCCTTTCCATTACACATGTGGCAATGTTTTTCTATTGCTTTTGTCGAATGAACCTGAATCAATGCAAACATGCCTACTGTCACCTGCTTGGTTTGATGAATGATCTTTTAGGACATCTTGACATTTTTGTAAACCCCTGATATTATCACTTATTTTAGAAGCTGTTTCCATACCAGTCATGGAGGTGGTGTCGCTCTCCTCCAACTATAGTGATGGAATGTGTGACGTCACAGTGAACTGTTCAGTTACAGGTGTGTGGGTGTTGTCTGTCTGTGATGGAGGTCAGTGCACACTGTCACAGCAGTCTCTTTCACACACCAGAGTCAACATCATCATCTCCAATGACAACGGGACTATCCAGTGCACTGGCAAAAATAACTTCAGTGCAGAGACCAGCTCACAACGCATGGAGGACATATGTAAGTCTAATTTACTAGCTTCCACCTTCTGTGCATACCATTGTACATTTGTTTATCAAGAACGTTTTAATATCATTGCAGTAATTATAATTATATTACTGTTATATTATTTCCCATAAAAAAACAGAATAACAAAATGTGTGTGTGTGTGTGTGTGTGTATATGTAACCTCTCAGGTAAAGGTGAGAAGAAGGGGAGAGCTTCAACATTACCAGTTGGGACCATTATGGGCAGTGTTACTGCTCTTGTCCTCTTTGTTGGTGTGTTATTTGGTGTAGGATACATCATATTAACCAGAAGACGGCAATCCCCTAAAGATCAGCAGTCAATGCAGGTACCCGCTCTGTCAATCATGTTTAACCTCCGTTAAGTTGATGTCTATGCCCCCATCAAAACCCGTATGTTTAAGCTAGATATATCTGGGGCGTATTCATTACGCAGTAGCAAACGCAATGAAACAGAAGGCATCTACCTGAATTTGTCCAACAGAAACGTTTTCTGTTTGGCTAATTGTTACACCCCTGCGTCTCAATCCACAACATCTGCCGATGTCGGCCTTCCACAGCTGTGGTGGAAGGTGGCAGAGCTACAGCAGTGTTCGTCAGAGCAGGACACAACCTAAAAATTGGTCTTCTCATGAAAGCGTCCAAAGCGTCCAAAAAGTTTGGGCTACACACTACTATCACCCCTCTGGAAAGATCACTCTCAAGAACACGATGGTGTTCTTCGGATTGCTCTATGACCCCAACAAGCCTCAAAAGACTCATATAAAGGTAACCCAGTACCAATTTTAAAAAATCTATGGAAATATTTTTGTGCCCTTAAAAAAGGGGAGTACCTTTTTTTATCTCTCAGATCTGTTTTGCCATGTATGAATGTGTTATTCAACGCGTTTCTGAGGGCTAATAGCAGTAACACCACATTTTTTTAGATAGTTTTTTGATACATAAAGGGGTCCTAAAATTAAAAATGTAATTGCTAAATGATCCACGGTGTGACCATTTTTAAACAATTCAATATGTCAGCTTAGTAGAAACCCTGGCCCTTAGGGGACTTGTGAGAATGCTACAGTCTTTGTGGCGCAGCAGAAAGATCAGCGTATCCCAAAACCAGAGGTTGTGAGATTAAATCCCAGATGGGGTCATATTGAAAAGTCAGTATTAAGTAATCATGTCAAACGTAATTGTATTTTTGTTAAACTTTGAGCAGTTGTTTTGGGCCCTGTTCAGATTTTCTGAGGATAGCTACAGCTCATGTCTTTTTGGAAGTTGAACTCAAATCTTACTGCTGGCCTTGTCCTAAGAATCACACCACCCCGCCACCATCCCAAAAACAAACTCGATAACTTTAAAGGCCTGATTGCTTGGATCATTTTAAGATGTCCCCCCCTCCTCAAAGAAAAAAACATAAAAAATGGTACATGTCATTTTTTGGGGGCCTGCTGTATCTGTAGGTTCTGCAGTAGTCACATCGTCATCAGATTCACACATTTCTTACCTTTCTAACAGTACTAAGCATGCATAGGAGTTATAGCTTTGAAACTGAAATGTACTTTATTAGGGTAGTATACAATATTATGTGATTTAGAAAATGCCACCAGAGAGCGTCAGCGTTTAAGAGACAAGATTTTTACACGATTTTAGCTGAATAGCGTACTACTTAAAACCACATGCCGTTTAATTACTTCCCTTATGAAAATAAATCATGAAATTTGAGCTGATATTTTCACATGTGAAAACAAGAGACACATGGGAGGTCAGTTCACATGTGAAACCCTGTAACACCACCTTTTCATGTTAGCAGCTCACATGAATGACATGTTATCAGCTCACATGAATTGCAGATTCACATGTGGAATTTGCAGTTTCACATGTAAAACACGTATACATGTGAAAAACATTCAAATGTTATCAGGTGTAGTTAAAAAAAATGTTGCATCCCCATGTTTTTATATGTATAGTTTCATGTTATCACATGTTGCTTTTACATGTTGTCACATGTTATCACATTAACTTCACATTCGATCACGTGAAATTCATGTGGTTTTTACGTAAGGGTAGAATACAGCATATACATGTAGAGTGGGTAAAACGGTATGTAAACATAATACAATTTTCCAAATTACTATTTACATAGGGCAGCAGTCTCTAAGGTGCAGGGTAGAGTACCGGGTGGTAGCCGGCTAGTGACAGTGTCTAAGGTTCAGGGCAGGGTACCGGGTGGTAGCCGGCTAGTGACAGTGTCTAAGGTTCAGGGCAGGGTACCTGGCGTAGGCCGGCTAGTGATGACTGTTTAACAGTCTGATGGCCTGGAGATAGACTCTGTTTTTCAGTCTTTCGGGCCCAGCATTGATGCACCTGTACTGTCTCTGCCTTCTAGATGGTAGCTGGGTGAACAGGCCGTGACTAGGTTGCTGAGGTCTTTGACCTTCTTGGTCTTCCTGTTACTCCAGGTGCTGTGGTTGCGGGAGGTTCAGTTGCCGTACCAGGAGGTGATACAGCCCTACAGAATGCTTGCGATGGTGCATCTGCATCAGTCCACGTTCAGCTGCTTCGTTTTGTTGACGTTGAGGGGGAAGTTATTTTCCTGGCACCACTCCGCCAGGGCTTTCACCTCCTCCCTGTAGGCGGTCTCATCATTGTTGGTAATCAGGCCTGTTGTGTCATCAGCAAACCTTGATGATTGAGTTGGAGATGTTCGTAGCCACGCAGTCATGGGTGAACAGGGAGTACAGGAGTGGGCTGAGTGCACACCCCTGTGGGGCCCCCGTGATGAGGATCAGCGTGGCGTATGTGTTGTTGCTTACCTTCACCACTTGGGGTTGGCCAGTCAGGAAGTCTAGGACACATTTGCACAGGGAGGGGTTCAGGCCCAGGGCCCTGAGCTTAGTGTTGAGCTTGGAGGGCACTATTGTGTTGAATGCTGAGCTGTAGTCGACAAACAGCATTCTCACATAGGTTTTCCTTTTGTCCAGGTGGGAAGGGGCAGTGTGCATTGCTATGGCAATTGTGTCATCTGTGGACCTGTTGGGGTGGTATGCACATTGTAGTGTGTCTCGAGTGTCGGGTAAGGTGGAGGTGATATGATCCTCAACTAGCCCCTCAAAGCACTTCATAATGAGTGTTACGGGGCGATAGTCATTTAGTTGTTACCTTTGCTTTCATGCGTACAGGAACAATGGTGGACAACTTGAAGCAAGTTGGGACAACAGACTAGGAAAGGGAGAGATTGAATATGTCCGTAAACACTCCAGCCAGTTGGTCTGCACATGCTCTGAGGACTCGGCTTGGGATGCCGTCTGAGCCGGCAGCCTTGCAAGGGTCTTACTCAGGTCGGCCAGATATCAGGAGCACTCAATTCTGGTGAGCGGTCAGGGCCACATCAGCGACTCTGTGTTGTTTCTCACATTTCTCTTCTTCTAACAGGTCGTTATTACAGAAGTTAACAACACAGTGGCCGCTATACCAGGAAGACCAGAACTACCAAACACCCCTGGTTCTGAGGTGACATCTATCTACGTCACTGCAGGCAGACCAGGAACAGTACCAGCATCAGCAATAGAAGAACACCACCCAGTGGACAAAGAGTACACTTTACCAGAAGAAAGTACAGAACCACCGGCAGAGGCACTCTACAGCACTGTGCAGCAACCAGCGGTAGAAGAGCGCCACCTAGTGGACAAAGTGGGCTGTCCAAAAAGACTGAGGCCAGGACCACATAGTCCTTCTGATGCAGATCCTACATCAATCTACAGCACAGCCAGCTATAGCCCAGCGCCACCCAGTGGACAAATGGACAAATATGGGAATAATGTCAACAAACCAGACAAACTACCTTACTAAACTACCCATCCATTCCCCTGATGTTACATTGACTAAGACTTGACCCATAGACTTAGATACTGAAGAAAAACAGGGAAGTTACAAAGAGAATTTAGATAACTTATTTTTTTATATTGTTTATGTCTAATTTTAACCATATTTAAATTGGCAATCTGTGATTGCTACATCGATTTTGGAGACTTTTAAGTTAATTATATATAACTATTGATTAATATAATTTATGCTTGTTTAAACTCCATTGTTTGTAAACAATGTAATTCTAAACAGACACTGTATAGCTTCAAAACATAGTTACAAATATAATTTTGATGTCGTGAATGGTCAGTCCATAGCATCCATAGCCTCATCTATGAATTTAAGTGGTTACATTTCTCCAGCCCCATCACTAAGCTGTTAACCTTTTTGAACTGCAGATGTCCCCTTTAATGATACATCGTTTTGCATAATGTGTTCTTTTCTGTATTTGAAAATGATAAAACATGTTGATGAATACAGCAGCACTTTACATGATTTAAAATAAATGTTATATACAAAACAGTTGGTTTTAAAATGCGGGGGCCCCTTCAATCAACTAATTGATGTATTGATTGGGCTTTCAATCAATCAAACAAGCAATCAACAGTCAATCAATCAATCAACCAACCATCTGAGTATGTCATTATTTTTCCATAATTATTTTTCTAATACATACTGTATATCTAATTGTTCATATTCTGAGATCACATTTACAAATATAACTATAAAAGGTATCCATCTATCCATTTCAGTAGCTGTCACATCCAGCTGGTTATGGGAAGGAACTACAGAGGTATGGCAGTCAATTATGGCTAAAAGCGGAAGAATTTGTCCTGTGAACACAATCTGAAATATCGGAGTGGCTGCGGTTCCAGATTTTCTGGATCCTGATTTGCCGTGGCTAAGATAGAGATTTCCAATTGATAACTTTTTTTATGTAGCTGCTGCCCACTCCGCTGCTTACGTACCTGCTGCCCACTCCGCTGCTTACGTAGCTGCTGCCCACTCCGCTGCTTACGTAGCTGCTGCCCACTCCGCTGCTTACGTAGCTGCTGCCCACTCCGCTGCTTACGTAGCTGCTGCCCACTCCGCTGCTTACGTAGCTGCTGCCCACTCCGCTGCTTACGTAGCTGCTGCCCACTCCGCTGCTTACGTACCTGCTGCCCACTCCGCTGCTTACGTAGCTGCTGCCCACTCCGCTGCTTACGTAGCTGCTGCCCACTCCGCTGCTTACGTAGCTGCTGCCCACTCCGCTGCTTACGTACCTGCTGCCCACTCCGCTGCTTACGTAGCTGCTGCCCACTCCGCTGCTTACGTAGCTGCTGCCCACTCCGCTGCTTACGTAGCTGCTGCCCACTCCGCTGCTTACGTACCTGCTGCCCACTCCGCTGCTTACGTAGCTGCTGCCCACTCCGCTGCTTACGTAGCTGCTGCCCACTCCGCTGCTTACGTAGCTGCTGCCCACTCCGCTGCTTACGTAGCTGCTGCCCACTCCGCTGCCTACATAGCTGCTGCCCACTCCGCTGCCTACGTAGCTGCTGCCCACTCCGCTGCCTACGTAGCTGCTGCCCACTCCGCTGCCTACGTAGCTGCTGCCCACTCCGCTGCCTACATAGCTGCTGCCCACTCCGCTGCCTACGTAGCTGCTGCCCACTCCGCTGCCTACGTAGCTGCTGCCCACTCCGCTGCTTACGTAGCTGCTGCCCACTCCGCTGCCTACGTAGCTGCTGCCCACTCCGCTGCCTACGTAGCTGCTGCCCACTCCGCTGACTACGTAGCTGCTGCCCACTCCGCTGCCTACGTAGCTGCTGCCCACTCCGCTGCTTACGTAGCTGCTGCCCACTCCGCTGCCTACATAGCTGCTGCCCACTCCGCTGCCTACATAGCTGCTGCCCACTCCGCTGCTTACGTAGCTGCTGCCCACTCCGCTGCCTACATAGCTGCTGCCCACTCCGCTGCCTACGTAGCTGCTGCCCACTCCGCTACCTACATAGCTGCTTCCCACTCCGCTGCCTACGTAGCTGCTGCCCACTCCGCTGCCTACATAGCTGCTGCCCACTCCGCTGCCTACGTAGCTGCTTCCCACTCCGCTGCCTACGTAGCTGCTGCCCACTCTGCTGCCTACGTAGCTGCTGCCCACTCCGCTGCCTATGTAGCTGCTGCCCACTCCGCTGCCTATGTAGCTGCTTCCCACTCCGCTGCCTACGTAGCTGCTGCCCACTCCGCTGCCTACGTAGCTGCTGCCCACTCCGATGCCTACGTAGCTGCTTCTCAGCGCTTCACTGCTGCTTCCTCTCCTTGATTGGCGATGATCGCCTTTGTCTAGCGTAGCCATAGAGATTGATGGAGAACTCATGTGCCCATTGAGGGCTTTCACCCTTTTGAAGTAGTCAGCTGGCTGGGACTTCTATGGGTTAAAACAGACAGAATGCTGTAACCTTCATAATGGCCTTGAATATTTATTCAAATTGACACGTTTATTATTTATTTCAGCTGTTCAGGAATATAAGGCATAGGCTATGTCAATATGGTTCTGAAGAGGGTGAATAATATAACACATTCACAGAACGTCATCCGGATGCTTAGCTTTAAGAGGTTTTCAAAAAACTCCGTATTCGCAGCCACAGCCCTCAAATATAGCTAGGAGGCTACTCTGCGTTAAGATTCAAATCATACATCATGGGTCGGTTTTCCTGGACACACAATAAAAGCTATTCCTGCACTATTAACTACTTGAAATAGAGAATCTCCATGGGATCTTCTTAGTCTGGAAGGTTTAAATCTGTGTCTAGGAAACTGGCCTTTTACGCTGTCCTACCCAACAATACGGTGCCTTGTGCTGGTTACTCATTCAATACACTGCAGTTAGCAGCACTATGGAGTGGCTGCCGACTTTCACAGACTGAACGACGACTTTCACAGACTGAACGACGACTCTCACAGACTGAACGACTCTCACAGATTCTGTTAGATGGTTCAACACATGAACAGTCAAACCAACTATTTTTTATCTCTGGAACAGTGTTGACCAAATAGGACACAGTTTTCTATTTCACCATTAGGCCCATGGTTGTTTGGTTCGTCAGAGTCCCAGTACCTAGAAAAGGGAGAAGAGAACCCATTACTCCATACAGTATGTCCCAGCAGAAGGAAATATTTTCGGCCAAATATGTTGACACTTTTCTTGAATAATTTACTATTGCTTCTAAAATAAGTTGAAATTTCACACATTGTTGGATTATTGGATTTTATATATATTTTTATTGAAGTGCACAGTGTGGTTCCTGAAAGGTCAAGGTTGACTGTTTTGCCCAGACATGGTTTACGAGGACATAATCAGAGAATCATAGTACTGTTATACAGAAAGGTACTCTGTCTGCAGGACATAAGAGTGGAAATACTGGAGAAAAAAACATGTATTTTTATTTTACTAGGCAAGTAAGTTAAGAACAAATTCTTATTTACAATGATGGCCTACCAGGGAACAGTGGGTTAACTGCCTTGTACAGTGGCAGAACAATAGCTTTTTACCTTGTCAGCTTGGGGATTCAATCCAGCAACCTTTCCATTACAAGCCCAACGCTCTAACCACTAGGCTACCCGCTGCCCCAAATATGGTGCATTCGGAAAGTACTCAGACCTTTTGATTTTCTTTCACATTTTTCTACGTTACAGCCCTATTCTAAAATTGATTAAATATTTTTTGCCCTCATCTACACACCATAATGACAAAACTTTTTATACATTTTTAAAAATGTGATATTTCAATTTATTTTTAATACATTGACATAAGTATTCAGACCCTTTACTCAGTACTTCGTTGAAGCACCTTTGGCAGCAATTACAGCCTCAAGTCTTCTTGGGTATGACGCTACAAACTTGTCACACCTGTATTTGGGGAGTTTCTCCCATTCCTCTCTGCAGATCCTCTCAAGCTCTCTGTCAGGTTGGATGGGGAGCGTCGCTGCAAAGCTATTGAGATGTATTACTGAACAATCTCATGATAGACCTCACTATTGACATTGAGTTGATTAAATTACCTCTTCCTTTAAATCAACCTTAACAACAAAATCAATGAGCCATATCTAATTCTCACTAATGTCAATGGTGGGACCTTATATAGACAGGTGTGTGCCTTTCCAAATAATGTCCAATCAATTAAATTTCCCACAGGTGGACTCCAATTAAGTTGTAGAAACATCACAAGGATGATCAATGGAAACAGGATGCACCTGAGCTCAATTGAGTCTCATATTAAATGGTCTGAGTACTTATGTACATTTTTTTTAATACATTTGTAAAATGTCTAAACCTGTTTTCGCTTTGTCATTATGCGGTATTATGTGTAGATTAATGAGGAAAACAATTAATTTAATACATTTTAGTATAAGGCTGTAACATAACAAAATGTGGAAAAAGTAAGGGGATCTGAATACTTTCTGAATGCACTGTATGTATCAAATCAAATCAAAGTTTATTTGTCACGTGCTCCGAATACAACAGTGAAATGTTTACTTACAGGCTCTAACCAATAGTGCAAAAATGTATTAGGTGAACAATAGGTAAGTAAAGACATAAAACAACAGTAAAAAGACAGGCTTTATACAGTAGACAGGCTATATACAGTAGACAGGCTATATACAGTAGACAGGTTAATATACAGTAGACAGGCTATATACAGTAGACAGGTTATATACAGTAGACAGGCTATTTACAGTAGCGAGGCTATAAAAGTAGCTAGGCTACATACAGACACCGGTTAGTCAGGCTGATTGAGGTAGAATGTATATGTAGATATGGTTAAAGTGACTATGCATATATGATGAACAGAGAGTAGCAGTAGCGTAAAAGAGGGGTTGGCGGGTGGTGGGTGGGACACAATGCAGTAATCCCATTTAGCCAATGTGCTGGAGCACTGGTTGGTCGGCCCAATTGAGGTAGTATGTACATGAATGTATAGGTAAAGTGACTGTGCATATATGATAAACAGAGCGTAACAGCAGCGTAAAAAGAGGGGTTGGGAGGGGGACACAATGCAGATAGCCCGGTTAGCCAATGTGCGGGAGCACTGGTTGGTCGGCCCAATTGAGGTAGTATGTACATGAATGTCACGCCCTGGTCTAAGTATTTTGTGTTTTTCTTCATGTATTGGGTCAGGCCAGGGTGTGGCATGGAGTTTTTGTATTGTGGTGTGTTTTGTCTGGGGGTTTTGGTGTGTATGTTAGTGGGATTGTAGGTTAGTAGGGTGTTCTAGTAAAGTCTATGGCTGTCTGGAGTGGTTCTCAATCAGAGGCAGGTGGTTATCGTTGTCTCTGATTGGGAACCATATTTAGGCAGCCATATTCTTTGGTTGTATTGTGGGTGATTGTCCTGAGTGTCTTGATGTCCTTGTTCCTGGCTTGGTTAGGTTACATCAGTATAGGCTGTTTCGGTTTTCATTACGTTTATTGTTTTTGTAGTAATTGTATTTAGATTCGTGTTACGTTTGTTTATTAAAACATGGATCGTAATATACACGCTGCATTTTGGTCCGATCCTTGCTACACCTCCTCTTCCGAGGAGGAGATAGAAGAAAACCGTTACAATGAATGTATAGTTAAAGTGACTGTGCATATATGATAAACAGAGAGTAACAGCAGCGTAAAAAGAGGGGTTGGGGGGGGTGGTTCATTCCCCACTGCCTTCAGAATACATGGCTAAAGGTCAATCAGATTTGTGAACATAATCACCTCGCTGTGTGTTGCTGCTTTCCATGTTGTCTGTAGCTTGTCAGGTGTGGAAACACTTTGTTGCTTTTATGAATTTTGTCTTGCTGCTTTTTGTTCTATGTTGCTCTGTCTGTATGCTACGTCTTGCTTGTCCTATGTTGCTCTGCGTGTGCTCACTGCTCAATGATTGTCTATATTGTAATTGTTTTTAATAACCCGCCCAGGGACTGAGGTTGAAAATTAGCCGGCTGGCTAAAACCGGCACTTTTACTGAAACGTTGATTAATGTGCACTGTCCTGTCCCTGTAAAAATAAAATAAACTCAAACTCAAACATTTTGATATATTTCAGCCTTATTCTAAAATGATTAAATTGTTTTTGGTAGATTCATGAGGAAAAAAACTAATCTGTTTTAGAATAAGGCTGTAACGTAATACAATTTGGAAAAAGTCAAGGGGTCTGAATACTTTCCAAATGCACTGTATGTGTGTTTTAACATAGGCATGTTCATGTTCATATGCATGTACTTGTTATTCCTCCTGTACTTCAATACCTGATCACTCCTGTGGTCATTCTAAAACGTGCCACTAAACTGTGCCTTTTGATGTGCCAGTGATATTTTTACTGTAAATAACTCCTCTCTACTATATTAGATGTCATTATCAAACAAATCATTTTCTAGCCTGGTCCAACATCTGTTTGTGCTATCATTCCACCGACTGTTTGGCATGACAAGGAGTGGCATGATGGCACAAACAGACTGGTACCAAGGCCAGTCCTTTTCTATCGTGCCAGTAAATGTATTTTGTAATGCCTGTCAGAGCTGTGTAGGTCAGAGGTTTCATCAGGGCCCCGTTCAGTAGCCAAAAGTAGGAAAGTTGTAGACAGGAATGCCACAAATGACTGATTTCTCATTCTACATGTAAGAGATGCCTGTTTGTTCTACATAATACATTTCTAACTGAAGATTTGTGAACATTGTGTCCTGCTGATCGCGCCCCATGTCTGTGATAATGTTTATAATGTGATAGGAAAGGTCAGAGCCCATCTGTAATACTGGAACCTTATTATGCTAACGGCTAATATACTATGAAATGTCTGTTTTAATAAAAAGGAAGATTTCCAACAGCTCTGATTTGGTCCATCTCTATCAAATGAAGTCCCTACAAAACTCTACAATTCTAACAAAGCCCACACATCTCTGTCGATGCCCCACGTCCATGAAGGGAACTTGCAGGGGGTTTACATTTTTTATTTTGATATTGGAAATATCTTATTTTAAATTAAGCATCTGAGTCAATGGCAGCCAGGGAAAAAAATTCAGGTCCATGTTGTTATATGAAATGTGGATCTGATCAAGTTGATTCTTTCTTGCCATGGAAATACAGTGAATCAGACACAGAGCACCTTCACACCTGAGAACTTTAAACAGCTCTTCTCAGCACGGAACCCAGTCAACAGGAAGTGGTTTTCAGTTTCTTGTCGTGGTCTCTCACACCTTTGAAAGGGAGCTACACGCCCTCACTCTAACCATAGATGTTAACGTCTCATTTAAACGTCTTGCTAACTATTTAGTCAGCTGTTAACAATGTACAAAATACACGTACACATGTATTTTGTGTTGTAGACATCTGTTAGTAGAGTAGTGGCCTTAATGTAATGAGAAATCTGTTGTGAAATGTAATTTAATGCAAAAAATAAATTCAAAATTGCCCACACTGAAGACACTTATATAGGTATGCTAATAGAGGACTAGTAAAGGCTCAGTGCACAACTTTTGAGTAAAAATGTAAACTACATGTTTCAGTGTCTAGCAGCATTTGTAACTTGAGTCTAATTATCTGTGCAAAACAGTTCATCTGATCATATTTGCAGAATAAAAAAAAACTTTCTTGATACAGGTTTGATTTCCAGTTTCTTGAAATACTTTGCAAATGAAAGTTATTTCTATGTGAAAACTGAAACGGTCTATTCATTCTTTTTAGTAGACACAGTGGTGAGTGGATATACTTTCATACTTTTTTGTACTGGTCTCCCATGGGATTTGAACCCACAACCCTGGTGTTCCAAGCACAATGCTCTACCAGCTGAGCCACATCATCACAAACCGCTTGATGTCTCAATGTACTCAGTTACTGTATTGGTCATTGTTTTTCTTCATGGTGATGGAAAGTCCACAGGTTCTAACCTAGATGACCAGCCTATATACAATACAGTAATGCACATTTACATTACATGGTTTGTAAGGATGGTAAATGAAAACTGCACAAAAAGTGGTTTTCTATATTATTTGATCAAGAAAAATATTTAATTTGATGTGGATGTTTTGGGTCTTTGCCCATAACTGCACTTTGTAAATGTTTGAGGATAGGGTTTTGTTCTTTCTGGATTCCATAAGAATGATGATTGCAGAGAAAGGAACAGGGCAACAACTCTTAGAATTCCAACTATTGAATCCTGCAAGATATTGTTCTTAATTATACAACTTCCATTTTTTTGCAACAGCTGAGATGCTGAAATAATTTTTGGATTCAAGTAAAGTAGTGTGAATAGATGGTTAATTGTAATGGAGACCCTGGGAGTCGAGAAGCAGGCGCATAACCAATGCCTCCTGGGGAATGGAACTAAGGGAGTGACAGATATGGGAGTTAATCAGTGAATTGATGGAGTCCAGGTGTGTCTCATGAGGCGTAGGTGTTAGTAAAGATGGTGTCAGGTGTGTGTAATGATGGTTGTCTGAGCCAGTGATTAGTAAACCGACGACGTCCAACGCTGGAGAGGGGGAGCGGGAGTAGACGTGACAGTACCCCCCCGACGCACGGCTCCAGCCACAGGATGATGCTGGCCAGGGGGACGGCCTCAAGGGTGAGGAGCAGGCAGGTCGGCAAAGGTGGAAATCACAGATGATGTTGGGATCCAGAATATCCTCCAACGGAACCCAACACCGCTCCTCTGGGCCGTACCCCTCCTAGTCCACCAGGTACTGGAACTGACCCCATGATGTCGGGAGTCCAGTAGGGATCTGATGGCATGGTTGGGACCTCCCTCGACATCCAGTGGAGATGGAGGGGTGTCTGGGGGACAGCCTCAGCCAGGGGACCAGGAACCACCGGCCTGAGAAGGGCGACATGAAAGGAAGGTGAGATACGGTAGTCACTGGGGAGCAATAATCTATACATCACCTCGTTGAGCCCACAAACTAGGGGCTCAGCTTCTTGCAGGGCAGGCGGAGTGGGAGGTTCCTTGTGGAGAGCCAGACGCGATCACCAGGCTGGAACACAGGAGCCTCCCTGCGATCCGCCTGATCCAGGTGGATGGGGTGCTGGAGTAGCACGTGGGCATCACTCCACACTTTATCACGCCTAAACCACTCATCCACCGCAGGAGCTTTGGTCTGGCCCAGGGTCCACAGAGCCAGGGCTGGCTGATAACCCAGAACACACTGGACGGGAGTCAGCCGGGTGGAGGAGTGACATAACAAATTCTGGACCCGCTCCCCCTACCGGTCCTGGCAGAAAATGATGAAGATGCGATACTTACACCTGCCCCAGGAGGTGGAAGATCACTTGTCCATCCCTCTGCTCTCGTAGATCCTGAGTTGGGACGTACCGACATTGCTGAAGCCCCTTCCCTAGGGACAGAGCCTCAGCTGTTTCCATCTGTGTTGCTCAGCTGCGGGGAGGCATGTGACCCCTACCTCCATGGGTTCAGGCTCTGATAGAGAGTGGTCACTGAGGGAGGGGGAGAAGCGATGAGAGTGCCAACTCTCCCGAAGAAGGTTATCCAGACGGATGGCCAATGTGATGAGTGCGTCCAAGGAGAGGTTGCTGTCTTGACATTTCTGTTTTGACCTCCTCACCCAGTCCTCTTCTGAATGACATACAGAGCACTGGCTCATTCCATCCGCTGGATGCTGCTACTGTCCGGAAGGTGTGCGTATACTCAGCAGTGGTCTGGTCATCCTGCCGTAGTTGGAATAGGTGCTCACCACCCTCTGCCCTCCAGTGGATGATCAAAGATACCTCTGAACAGACAAAGCTAGCTCCTCCTCTCCTCTCCCAGACGTCCGTAGCCCACACCAATGCCCACCCAGTCAGTGGAGAAATAACCTTGGCAACCTTGGACCTCTTGGTGGTGGGTCCTCCGATCTGGTGTGCAAAATAGAGCACTGGAGTAGGAAGCCACGGCATTTAGATGGGGTTCCGTCATATTTGTCTGGGAGAGACAAACGGGCATCGCTGACCTGGGCGGACTTCTGAATGGACTGGTGGTAGAGAATCCTGTGCTAGTTGAGGGTAACACCTCTCTAGTATGTTCGAGACGTTGAAGAACGTGAAGGACCTCCTCCATAGCCATCCCCAGTTGCGCCAGCTGGTCATGGTGCTGACGAAATACTGTAGGTATCCCTGTTCATCGAACGTCTGGGACATGTCCTGATTCCCTGCCGTTTCCATTTGTTGAGGCAGTATTCTGTAAAGGAGACGCTGGGAATAGAGAAGCAGGAGGTGAGTTTAAAAATGCAAGAACCACGGAACAAGAATAGCATCTGGACAGGAAACACATAACCAATATTGCCTGGGGAATGGAACTAAGGGAGTGACAGATATAGAGGAGGGAATCAGTGAAATGATTGAGTCCATGTGTGTCTTTTGATGAGGCACAGGTGCGCGTAACGACGGTGCTAGTGGTGCGTAATGATGGTTGTCAGAGCCAGTGATTAGTAAACCAGCAAGGTCGAAAACCAAAGAGGGTGTACAGTCATGGCCAAAAGTTTTGAGAATGACACAAATATTCATTTCCACAAAGTTTGCTGCTTCAGTGTCTTTAGATATTTTTGTCAGATGTTACTATGGAAAACTGAAGTATAATTACAAGCATTTAATTTGTGTCAAAGGCTTTTATTGACAATTACATGAAGTTGATGCAAAGAGTCAATATTTGCAGTGTTGACCCTTCTTTTTCAAGACCTCTGCAACCCACCCTGGCATGCTGTCAATTCACTTCTGGGCCACATCCTGACTGATGGCAGCCCATTGTTGCATAATCAATGCTTGGAGTTTGTCAGAATTTGTGGGTTTTAGTTTGTCCACCCGCCTCTTGAGGATTGACCACAAGTTCTTAATGAGATTAAGGTCTGGGTAGTTTCCTGGCCATGGACCCAAAACATCAATGTTTTGTTCCCCAAGCCACTTACTTATCACTTTTGCCTTATGGCAAGGTGCACCACCACCTTTATTTAACTTGTCAAGTCAGTTAAGAACAAATTCTTATTTTCAATGACGGCCTAGGAACAGTGGGTGAACTGCCTGTTCAAGGGCAGAATGACAGATTTGTACCTCGGGGGTTTGCTCGGGGGTTTGTAACTTTCCGGTTAGTAGTCCAACGCTCTAACCACTAGGCTACCCTGCCGCCCCATTGTTTGTCACCAAACTGTTCCTGGATGGTTGGGAGAAGTTGCTCTCGGAGGATGTGTTGGTACCATTCTTTTTTCATGGCTGTGTTCTTAGGTAAAATTGTGGGCTACCCTGCCGCCCCATTGTTTGTCACCAAACTGTTCCTGGATGGTTGGGAGAAGTTGCTCTCGGAGGATGTGTTGGTATCATTCTTTTTTCATGGCTGTGTTCTTAGGTAAAATTGTGAGTGAGCCCACACCCTTGGCTGAGAAGCAACCCCACACATGAATGGTCTCAGGATGCTTTAGTGTTGGCATGACACAGGACTGATGGTAGCGCTCACCTTGTCTTCTCCGGACAAGCTTTTTTCCGGGTGACCCAAACAATCAGAAAGGGCATTCATCAGAGAAAATGACTTTACCCAGTCCTCAGCAGTCCAATCCCTGTACCTTTTGCAGAACATCAGTCTGTCCCTGATGTTTTTCCTGGAGAGAAGTGGCTTCTTTGCTGCCCTTCTTGACACCAGGCCATCCTCCAAATGTCTTTGCCTCACTGTGCGTGCAGATGCACTCACACCTGCCTGCTGCCATTCCTGAGCAAGCCTTGTACTGGTGGTGCCCCCATCCCGCAGCTGAATCAACTTTAGGAGACGGTCCTGGCGCTTGCTGGACTTTATTGGGCGCCCTGAAGCCTTCTTCACAACAATTGAACCGCTCTCCTTGAAGTTCTTGATGATCTGATAAATGGTTGATTTAGGTGCAATCTTAATGGCAGCAATATCCTTGCCTGTGAAGCACTTTTTGTGCAAAGCAATGATGACGGCATGTGTTTCCTTGCAGGTAACCATGTTTGACAGCGGAAGAACAATGATTCCAAGCACCACCCTCCTTTTGAAGCTTCCAGTCTGTTTTCGAACTCAATCAGCATGACAGAGTGATCTCCAGCCTCGTCCTCGTCAACACTCACACATTTACATTACATTTAAGTCATTTAGCAGACGCTCTTATCCAGAGCGACTTACAACACACCTGTGTTAACGAGAGAATCACTGACATGATGTCAGCTGGTCCTTTTGTGGCAGGGCTGTAATGCAGCGGAAATGTTTTTTGGGGATTCAGTTCATTTGCATGGCAAAGAGGGACATGCAATTTATCTGATCACTCTTCATAACATTCTGGAGTATATGCAAATTGCCATCATACAAACAGGCAGCAGACTTTGTGAAAATTTATATTTGTGTCATTCTCAAAACTTTTGGCCACGACTATAGACGTGACATTAATAAGTGATAAGCAGTAATGGACAGTCATTACCATCATTTTTGTCTGTGTTACAGTGTTCATTATCTGGCTTTATGACTTAATTTGACGCTTTACTTCAACAAAGTGTGTCATAAGGAGATCAACGTTGCACCACACAGAGCTCCCCCATTGAGTTATGATCAACCTTAAAGAGGACGGAGGAAGTAGTGAGATGAGAAAATGCTACTGTTGTTTTATTTAGTCTTTGAGTCACTCAGAGTCGACAGATCAGAAGTATACCAGACTTCATCTTTCACTTCTAAAATGAACATTCTGTGGTTTCTACCTCCTTCTCCTTCTTGTCTGGCTGAGGTTCACTTTACAGTTTCCTTTAAGATAGTTGGAAAGGTTTCATGTGTGTGTGGTTTTGTTATTTTATCCTTGTGGGGAGCTGAAATCAGCTAAAGTCCCCACAAATAAAAAACATACAAGTAAAACAAATACAATACATTTCCCACAAGGACAAAGACTATTTTACGATTAAGGGTGTGGTATAGGGGTTAAGGTTAGGGAAAATAGGATTTTGAATTGAATTCAGGTCCCCACAAGGATAGAAAAACAAGTGTGTGTCTTCAATTTGCACGAGTATGTGTTTATTACAAAACACTAAAGAGAAAATAAAGTCTGTTTCAAAACATTTCAAATGGACTAAGTACAGCACACAATACTTTCAGCCACTTTTTCCACCAAATTAAGTCAGTATTTCATCTGGAAACACTTGTTTGACATTGCATATAAAGTAATAGCTTTTCACAATGCAATGCTCACATTACCTTTGATATGATTTTTTTCTCAAACCAACATTACCGACGCCACACACTTACACCCACACTGTTACGTTCCCCAGCAACAATACCAAAAATTGTAGGTCGAACAGAAGGGGGAACTAATAATGAGTCACTGACAACCAAAAGGAAACAGGTGTGGTTTTAGGAGGGTATCTGAAAGACACCCATGGTGTCCACTGAAAGTTGACTAGCAACAACAACTGGGACCTAAAAGACACCCACCATGAGCGCCCACATACATTTCCCGCTAAGAGACATACAAAAGAAAAACCCACAGCAAAGTTAAAAGACAGGAAACAAACCAATAAGTTGAGCAAAACGAAAAAACAGGGAAGACATTTCTAGAAACCAAACAGGGAAAGCCAACTAAAGGTGTTAACCCTCCACATCTCTCAAGGCCACTGGAGAACTGGGCCAGGCACTCTTAAAACTGATTTGGTACTGGGATTCAGTATTGAGTAGCTTGGATAATAAGGTGCCCAGAGTAAATTACCTGCTACTCAGGCCCAAAAGGTAGAATATGCATATAATTACTAGATTTGGATAGAAAACACTCTGAAGTTTCTAAAACTGTTTGAATGATGTCTGTGAGTATATCAGAACTCATATGGCAGGCATAAACCTGAGAAAAAAATCCAACCAGGAAGTGGGAAATCTGAGGTTTGTATTTTTTCAAGTCATTGCCTATCGAATACACAGTGTCTATGGGGTCATATTGCACTTCCTAAGGCTTCCACTAGATGTCAGCAGTCTTTAGAACCTTGTTTCAGGCTTCTACTGTGAAGGGGGAGCGAATGAGAGCTGTTTGAGTCAGGTGTCTGGCAGAATGCCATGAGCTAAACCATGCGCATGGCCGTGAGAGGTAGCTGCATTCCTTTTCATTTCTAAAGGCAAAGGAATTGTCCGGTTGAAACATCATTGAAGATTTATGATAAAAACATCCTAAAGATTGATTCTATACATCGTTTGACATGTTTCTACGAACTATAATATAACTTTTTTGACTTTTCGTCTGAACTAAGTGATTGCGCATTGAGCATTTGGATTACTGGGCTAAACGCGTGAACAAAAAGCAGGTATTTGGACATAAATGGACTTTATCGAACTAAACAAACATTTTTTTGTGGAACTGGGATACCTGGGAGTGCATTCCGATCAAGATCATCAAAGGTAAGTGAATATTTATAACGCTATTTCTGACTTTTGTGACACGTCTCTTTCTTTGGAAAATGGCTGTATGTTTTTCTGTGGCTAGGTGCTGACCTAACATAATCGCAAGGTGTGCTTTTGCCGTAAAGCCCTTTTGATATCTGACACAGCGGTTGCATTAAGGACAAGTTTATCTATAATTCCATGCATAACACTTGTATCTTTTATCAATGTTTATTATGAGTATTTCTGTAATTTGATGTGGCTCTCTGCACTTTCACCGGATGTTTGTTTGAGACAATGGATTTCTGAACATAACACACAATTTCAAATGAGATTTTTTAGACATAAAGATGAACTTTATCGAACAAAACACACATTTATTGCGTAACATGAAGTCCTGTGAGTGCCATCTGATGAAGATCATCAAAGGTTAGTGATTAATTTAATCGCTATTTCTGACATTTGTGAGCCCTCTCCTTGGCTGGTTTCCTGTGACTAGGTGCTGACCTAACATAATCTTTTGGTGTGTTTTCGCCGTAAAGCCTATTTGAAATCGGCCACTGTGTCTGGATTTACAAGACCTTTCTCTTTAAAATGGTGTATAATACCCTGGTGAGGGACGTAGACCCCGCTCCACTTCTGACTCGGCCCACTTCGGTAATGCATAGTATAGAGCGGGAACCCTCACCGCCGACCCCGGACTGGAGGACGCCACTGGACTGATGGTCAAGTCTGGAGTGAGTAGCGCCTCTGGATTGAAGGGCGCCTCTAGCGCCTCTGGACTGAAGAGCGCCTCTGGACTGAAGAGCGCCTCTGGACTGAAGAGCGCCTCTGGACTGAAGAGCGCCTCTGGACTGAAGAGCGCCTCTGGACTGAAGAGCTGCTCTGGACTGAAGAGCTGCTCTGGACTGAAGAGCACCTCTGCACTGAAGAGCACCTCTGCACTGAAGAGCACCTCTGGACTGAAGAGCACCTCTGGACTGAAGAGCACCTCTGGACTGAAGAGCACCTCTGGCAGTTCCGGACTGGAGGGAGACTCCGGCAGCTCCGGACTGGAAGGAGACTCCGGCAGCTCCGGACTGGAGGGAGACTCCGGCAGCTGGAGGGAGGAGACAGAGAGACAGCGTGGTGCGTGGGGCTGCCACAGGGCCCACCAGGCTGGGGAGACCAACAGGAGGCCTGGTGCGTGGAGGAGGCACCGGATGAACCGAGTTGTGGGGGAGCACTGGAGCTCTGGTGCGCAGCCTTGGCACCACTCCTCCAGGCTGGATGACCAGTTTAGCCCGGCCCCTCCAGAGTGCAGGCACAGGTCGAACCGGGCTGTGGGGGAGCACTGGAGATCTGGTGCATACCAATCGCACCTCTCCCTTAGGCTCAATGCCCACATTCACCCGGCACGGGCGGAGCGCAGGCATAGGGCGAACGCAGGCATAGGGGGAACCTCCCAACGCCTCGGAGACACAGTACGCAGAGCCGGCGCAGGATACCCTGGCCCGAAACGGTGCTCTGGAGACCAAAAACGCTGAGCTGGCACAATCCGTCCTGGCTGGATGCCCACGCTCGCATTGCACTTGCGGGGGGGATGTCCTATAGCACTCCGGGCTATGAGCGCGCACTGGAGACACCGTGCGCTTCATCGCATAACATGGTGCCTGACCAGTCCACGCTGCTTCCGGTTAGCACGGGGAGTTGGCTCAGGTCTCTCGCCTGACTCCCCGTGTCCCCCCCCCCCCCCCAATTGGTTTGTTGGGGCTGCCTCCCCAGCCTGTCTCCAGGGTCCCTTGCCGTCCAATATCTCCTCCCATGTCCATGAGACCAACACTTTCTGCTCCCTGTTACCCCGCTGCATGGTCCGTAAGTGGTGGGTAGTTCTGTAACGGCTGTTGGAAGGAGTGGAGGACCAAGGTGCAGTGTGGTACATGTTCATCATTATTTTAACTGACGGAACACTGAATACAAAAATAACAAAAGGAAAACCCGAAACAGTCCTGCAAGGTGAAACAAACACTAAACAGAAATACAACTACCCACAACCAAAAGTGGAAAAACGGGCTACCTAAGTATGATTCCCAATCAGAGACAACGATAGACAGCTGTCCCTGATTGAGAACCATACCCGGACGAAACATAGAAATACAAAAACCTAGACATACAAACATAGAATGCCCACCCAAGTCACACCCTGACCAAAACCCAATAGAAACATACAAAGCAATCTACGGTCAGGGCGTGACACCAGCACAGGTGAAACACCTACTGACTAACGAGGTGACACCAATCGGTGCTCCCCACGTGCTAAACGTGCTAACGTCCAACCTCGAAATATAAAAGGAAAAACCAATGCCTGTAACACACATGCACACACCCCGTCTTACCTACGCTGATGCTAAATTGATTATCACAGTAGCATACCATTAGGCTACTGTTCCTTGATTATTGATTGCCATTATCAGTATTTTGCACTGTTGGGAAGGGCTCGCAAGTTAAGCATTTCACAGTGCATGTGACAAATAAACTTGAACTTGAAAATAAATTTGCTGTTGCAGTCGTTCCACCATTTGGGTGCCTTTTGATTGTATCTCATTTTAGCATTCTGTCATAAAGAGCCCATGTTCTGGTACTGGTACTCCCTGTATATAGCTCCATTCTTGGGTATTTTATTTTATTCCTCTTGTGTAGTTACTATTCATTTATTATCATCATTTTTTAACACTGCATAGTTGAGATAGGTTAGTGAGCAAGCATTTCACTGTAAAGTCTACACCCATTGTATTTGGCGCATGTAATCAATACCATTTTATTTGATTTATTCTTTACTTTAAAAAAAAACAACCTGTGCCCATCTCAAGAGATTAAAAAAACAATTACTATAGTAAGTGCCTATTAAGTGCCAAATTAAGTGACAGGGTTGACTGTAACAGGGTTGACGATTTCATCATACAGTTTTTTTCAATTGCTTTGTTGCTATTTTCACAAGTATATGGGGAATTTTCTAAATTCTTAGTTACAAAACTCCAAACTAGTAAAACTTGTAACGCAGCAAGTGGTATATTCAAAACCTGCTGATCGCGCACCATGTCTGTGAGTTTGTAATGTGTTGGCTAGGTCAGGGCACATCTCTAATACTGGAACCTCATCATGCTAATAGCTAATATACTATGAAGTGTTCGCTTTAATAAATGTGAAGATTTACAACAGCTTTGATGAAATAAACTTGCAGGGGTTTTTACATTTTTATTTTGATATTGGCAAGGATGTTATTTTAAATTAAGCACCTACAGTTGAAGTCGGAAGTTTACTTACACCTTAGCCAAATACATTTAAACAAAGTTTTTCACAATTCCTGACATTTAATCCTAGTAAAAAGTCCCTATCTTTGGTCAGTTAGGATCACCACTTTATTTTAAGAATGTGACATGTCAGAATAATAATAGAGAGAATGATTTATTTCATCTTTTCTTTCTTTCATCACTTTCCCAGTGGGACTGACGTTTACATACACTCTGTTAGTATTTGGTAGCATTGCCTTTAAATTGTTTAACTTTGGTAAAACTTTTGGAGTAGCCTTCTACAAGCTTCCCACAATAAGTTGGGTAAATTTTGGCCCATTCCTCCTGACAGAGCTGGTGTAACTGAGTCAGGTTTGTAGGCCTCCTTGCTCGCACAAGCTTTTTCAGTTCTGCCCACACATTTTCGATGGGATTGAGGTCAGGGCTTTGTGATGGCCACTCCAATACCTTGACTTTGTTGTCCTTAAGCCATTTTGCCACAACTTTGGAAGTATGTATGAAGTCATTGTCCATTTGGGAGACCCATTTGTGAAGTTTTAACTTCCTGACTGATGTCTTGAGATGTTGCTTCAATATATCCACATCATTTAGCTTCTCATTATGACATCTATTTTGTGAAGTGGACCATACCTCCTGCAGCAAAGCACCCCCACAACATGATGCTGCCCCCCCCGTGCTTCACGGTTGGGATGGTGTTCTTCGGCCTGCAAGCCTCCCCCTTTTTCCTCCAAACATAACAATGGTCATTATGGCCAAACAGTTCTATTTTTGTTTCATCAGACCAGAGGATATTTCTCAAAAAAGTACGACCTTTGTCCCCATGTGCAGTTGCAAAGCATAGTCTGGATTTTTATGGCAGTTTTGGAGCAGTGGCTTCTTTCTTTCTGAGCGGCCTTTCAGGTTGTCGATATAGTACTCGTTTTACTGTGGATATAGATACTTTTGTACCGTTTCCTCCAGCATCTTTACAAGGTCCTTTGCTGTTGTTAAGGGATTGATTGGCACTTTTCGCACCAAAGTACGTTCATCTCTAAGAGACAGAACACGTCTCCTTCCTGAGCCGTTTGATGGGTGCTTGGTCCAATGGTGTTTATACTTGCGTTCTATTGTTTGTACAGATGAACGTGGTACCTTCAGGCATTTGGAAATTGCTCCCAAGGTTGAACCAGACTTGTGGAGGTCTACAATTTTTTTCTGAGGTCTTGGCTGAATTCTATTGATTTTCCCATGATGTCAAGCAAAGAGGCACTGAGTTTGAAGGTAGGCCATGGAATACATCCACAGGTACACCTTCAGTTGACTCAAATGATGTCAATTAGCCTATCAGAACCTTCTAAAGCCATGACATAATTTCCTGCAATTTTACAAGCTGTTTAAGGGCACTATCAACTTAGTGTATATAAACATCTGACCCACTGGAATTGTGATACAGTGAATTATAAGTGAAATAATCTGTCTGTAAACAATTGTTGGAAAAATGACTTGTGTCATGCACAAAAAAATGCCAAAACTCTAGTTTGTTAACAAGAAATTTGTGGAATGGTTGAACAACAAGTGTATGTAAGTGTATGTAAACCTCCGACTTCAACTGTATGAAACAATAGGACCCAGGAAGTGATTCAGTTCCATTTCCATGTTGTTATATGAAATGTGGGCCTGATAAAGTTGATTCTTTCTTGGCATGGAAATACAGTGAATCACACACAGAGAACTTCAACAGAGCACCTTCACACCTGAGAACTTCAACAGAGCACCTTCACACCTGAGAACTTTAAACAGCTCTTCTCAGCACAGAACCCAGTCAACAGGAAGTGGTTTTCAGTTTCTTGTCACAGTCACTCACACTTTAAAAGGTACCTACACCCCCTGACCCTAACCGTATATGTTTACCTCTCAAAGTCATGAAAAATGTTTAGACACACCTGTCTATAATGTTTAGTCATTGTGTCTAATTTCAGCACTTACAAAATGTGTTAGAAATAGCCAATATCTCATTCCCATAACAAAGTCAGACATTTAAAGCTGAGCTAGATTATGGCTCATGAGAATAGCCTTATACCTATAGACAGGCAAAGATAGTTTTTCACACTGTCATTGAAATTCTTATTAATGTTGATAGGAATAGCTAATTTAATCAACTCAATGTACACTACCAGTCAAAGTGTGGACACAACAACTCATTCAAGTGTTTCTCTATATTTTTAGCATTTTCTACATTATAGAATAATAGTGAAGACATCAGAACTATGCAATGACACATATGGAATCATGTAGTAACCAAACAGGTTTTAAACAATCTAAATATATTTTAGATGTTCAATTCTTAAAAGTAGCCACGCTTTGCCTTGATTACATTTTTGCACACTCTTGGCATTCTCTCAACCAGCTTTACCTGGAATGCTTTTCCAACAAGGAAGGAGGAGTTGCCAAATATCCTCCAACAAGTTGAAGGAGTTGCCAAATATGCTGAGCACTTGTTGGCTACTTTTCCTTCACTCTGTGGTCCAGCTCATCCCAAACCTTCTCATTTGGGTTGAGGTCCTGTGATTTTGGAGGCCAGGTCATCTGATGCAGCACTCCATCACTCTCCTTCTTGGTCAAATAGCACGTACACAGCCTGGAGGTGTGTTGGGTCATTGTCCTATTGAAAAACAAATGATAGTCCTACTAAGCGCAAACCAGAATGGAGACTGTCACGCCCTGGCCTTAGTTATCTTTGTTTTCTTTATTATTTTGGTTAGGCTAGGGTGTGACATGGGTGATTTATTGTGTTCTCTTGTCTAGGGGTTTATTAGATTAATGGGGTTGTGTTCAGTTTAGTTGTCTAGGTAAGTCTATGGTTGCCTAGAGTGGTTCTCAATCAGAGGCAGGTGTTTATCGTTGTCTCTGATTGGGAACCATATTTAGGCAGCCATATTCTTTGGGTATTTTGTGGGTGATTGTTTCCTGTCTTTGTGTTTTATGCACCAGTTAGGACTGTTACGGTTTTCACGTTTATTGTTTTTGTAGTTTGTTCATGTTTAGAGTTTTCTTATTAAAAAACCATGAACGATAACCTCGCTGCGTTTTGGTCTGCCTCTCCTTCCAAGGAAGAAAGCCGTGACACTTGATACCATCTGAAAGAAACATTTTGAAGTTTGTGTAAATGGGAAATTAATGTAGGAGAATATAACACATTAGATCTGGTAAAAGATAATACAAAGAAAAAAATGTTTTTTCTATATTTCTTTTGTTCCATAACTTTTTGAAATGCAAGAAAATAGTAAAAATAAAGAAAAACCCTGGAATTAGTAGGTTTGTCCAAACATTTGACTGGTACTGTATAAATATTTTTATTCAGATTTTTCAGAGGGTGCTGTAGCACCCTCAGCACCTCTACTTCCTACAGCTGTGGCTGCTGCAGCACCCTCATCACCTCTACTTCCTACAGCTGTGGCTGCTGCAGCACCCTCAGCACCTCTACTTCCTACAGCTGTGGCTGCTGCAGCACCCTCAGCACCTCTACTTCCTACAGCTGTGGTTGCTGCAGCACCCTCAGCACCTCTACTTCCTACAGCTGTGGCTGCTGCAGCACCCTCAGCACCTCTACTTCCTACAGCTGTGGCTGCTGCAGCACCCTCAGCACCTCTACTTCCTACAGCTGTGGCTGCTGCACCCTCAGCACCTCTACTTCCTACAGCTGTGGCTGCTGCAGCACCCTCAGCACCTCTACTTCCTACAGCTGTGGCTGCTGCAGCACCCTCAGCACCTGGATGCTGAAGCACCAGAAATACATATTCTGGAAGTAGCTTTAAGATGTTGGATATTTCTACGTTTACGATAGCAAAAAGTAGTGCTGAGAGGTTAACCTACATGTTGGGGGGGGCTCGATGCACACAATGCACAGTTTCTCTATAGATAAATCAGAGACAGCCTGAACTGTGCGATGAAGTAGGGAGTTGTAGTTTCCAACAGGACAAAATTCTACATAGTTTAGTGCATAAAACGTGCCAATTACCTACAGTGACCATAATCCATTGCGCATCTACTTGTCCAGTTGTGTTTCTTTTATGCCTGCTACAGAAGAGACAGAAGAATGCATGACCGTGAGGGGACATAGAGAGCAGCTGATGCTTTGCGAGCTGTCTGTACCTGAAAATACATTATCATAAGAGTATGCCCTATTAAAGAACTACAAAATAGCAATTTAGTCAGACAGCATAGGCAGCAGCTATAGAGATGAGATGAAATGGAATGAAGTAATAAAGCAATCAGATAAAACATGTCATTTACGAAACAACTGACATATTATTAAAGTAAAGTCATGTGAATAAATGATAAGCAGTAATGGACAGCCACTATCATCATGGGACCTATATTAATTGTTTATTTATTAATTGTTTATTTATTAATTGTCTTTTTTTTTACAGCGTTCAACCCAAGTAATCACAACCGAAATCCGTGATTATTTTTTAATAATCGAACCAAAACCCGAACAGATCTCAAAAAGCACTAATTGCTCAGCACCAGCAACAAGACTGTAGAGCACAGATCTGGGAAAAAATACTGTCAACCTCATTATTATTTGGCATTATCATTTAATTTGACACTTTACTTCAGCAAAGTGTGTCATAAGGAAGTCAGCTTTGCACAACACAGAAGTCCCCCATTGAGTCATAAACAACTTCAAAGAGGACGGATGAAGTAGTGAGGTGAGTAAATGCTACCATTGTTTATTTAGTATTTGAGTCATTCAAAGTTGTCAGATCAGGGTAAGATACCAGATTTAATCTCCCACACTTCTAAATTGAACATTGTGTGGTTTCTACCTCCTTCTCCTTCTCTTCAGGCTGAGGTTCACATTACAGTTTTCTTTAAGATAGTTGCAAAGTTTTCAAGTGTTCTGACAGTTTGTTGTCTGTGTGGTTTTTGTTCATCTATCCTCGTGGAGACATGAAATCCCCCAAAGTCCCCACAAGGATAGTAAAACAAGGACAACTCTCCCTCGTGGGGACATTTCCCACATCCCCACAAGAGCAAAGACAATTTAAGATTAAGGGTTAAGATTAGGGTTACAATTAGGATGAAGGGTTAGGTTTAGGGGTTAAGTTTAGGGTTACAATTAGGATGAAGGGTTAGGTTTAGGGTTTAAGGTTAATGTTAGGTCCCCACAAGGATAAAAAACAACAAGTGTGTGTCTTCAATTTTCACAAGTATGTGCTTAGTACAAAACTCCAAAGAGAAAATAAAAAAGGCAGTTGTTTCTAAACTCTAAGCACATTAGAGAGAATATAGTAGATGGTTGATGTCAAAAAGTGATTGATAATTTTTTTCTGTCTCCTGTGTTTGACTTGTTAATGTTCTCACAATATTGAGTGTGTGCTTATGTAACTTGATAGTGCAGCTGTTTCTTTGAAGTGAAGCACATGTTTGAAATAATAAGTGATGGCCTGGTGATTGATGTGACGCGTAGTGACCTTGTTGAACTTAAAGAAAATGTGTTTGAAAAAAGTAATTTCCGGGTAGGTCTGCCTGAGTATTAGTAAGTCTTAGACTTGTCCTGTGAACACTACGAGCGAGAAGAAACCTCATGAGAGATAAACCACAGAAAACTACAGAAAAATGTCTGCTAGACCTATTCTATGTGAATTGTGTCCTTCATGTTTGTTTTAATGGTGGGATTGATATGAGTGAGGGCCATATGGGTTACATTTTCCAACCGGACGATTCAACGGTGAAGATTTTCCACACACAGCTGCCTCAACATCCTATTCCAGCCCAAAAATGGGAGATTTTCCACACACAGCTGCCTCAACATCCTATTCCAGCCCCAAAATGGGAGATTTTCCACACACAGCTGCCTCAACATCCTATTCCAGCCCAAAAATGGGAGATTTTCCACACACAGCTGCCTCAACATCCTATTCCAGCCCAAAAATGGGAGATTTTCCACACACAGCTGCCTCAACATCCTATTCCAGCCCAAAAATGGGAGATTTTCCACACACAGCTGCCTCAACATCCTATTCCAGCCCCAAAAATGGGAGATTTTCCACACACAGCTGCCTCAACATCCTATTCCAGCCCCAAAAATGGGAGGTTTTCTGATGTGTTTACAACAAAAGAAAACATGTATTGTGTAGTGACGTGTAATAATAACAGTTCTGATCCATATTAAGGTTTAGCAATAAACATTAGTGTTATAGTTTAATATTTTATATTGTATAGTATAACGTTAATCATTTGTATACTATGCTTAAATTAATGCAGTAAAGTTTTTGAAGAAAATAAAAGGTTTGAAAGAAAATTGTATTTACCTTCAATTAATTAAATCTCTCTCTCTCTGTCCCTCTGTCTCGACAAAAACAATAATTACACATATAAACATTTATTGGGCATTACAGTGTTGTATTGTGTAATAATAATATGTAGGATTTATATTTATTTATTTGATTTATTTCACCTTTATTTAATTAACCAGGTAGGCTAGTTGAGAACAAGTTCTCATTTACAACTGTGACCTGGCCAAGTTAAAGCATAGCAGTGTGAACAGACAACACAGAGTTACACATGGAGTAAACAATTAACAAGTCAATAACACAGTAGAAAAAAAAAGAAAAAAAGAGAGTCTATATACATTGTGTGCAAAAGGCATGAGGAGGTAGGCGAATAATTACAATTTTGCAGATTAACACTGGAGTGATAAATGATCAGATGGTCATGTACAGGTAGAGATACTGTTGTGCAAAAGAGCAGAAAAGTAAATAAATATAAACAGTATGGGGATGAGGTAGGTAAATTGGGTGGGCTATTTACTGATAGACTATGTACAGCTGCAGCGATCGGTTAGCTGCTCAGATAGCAGATGTTTGAAGTTGGTGAGGGAGATATAAGTCTCCAACTTCAGCGATTTTTGCAATTTGTTCCAGTCACAGGCAGCAGAGAACTGGAACAAAAGGCGGCCAAATGAGGTGTTGGCTTTAGGGATGATCAGTGAGATACACCTGCTATAAAGGTTTAGAAAAAAAAATGCTTTAGTTTAATAGTTTTTTATTGCATAGTAAACTTTGAATAATTGTAAATGTATGTTTAAATCTGTCGTACAAATCTGTCGTTCTGCCCCTGAACAGGCAGTTAGCCCACTGTTCCTAGGCCGTCATTGAAAATAAGAATTTGTTCTTAACTGACTTGCCTAGTTAAATAAAGGTTAAAAAAAATCCAAAAAGACTGTTTGGGGTTTAATTCCACATCTGCTTGCATTGCTTGGGAGTGTATTAGCATGGTATTAAACAACATAAATAATACAATTTAAGTAAAATACAAATTAACACTATTATCCCAAATTGAGATGTGAATAAAAATCTTTCAGAATGTATCTGTTTTCAGTATAGAATGACATGTATACCGATTATATTACAACTTTTTGTGTTTTATCTTAATGATTGTTCTTTAGTAAATAGGAAACTCAACAGTGTGTAAGTCTGAGAAACATGAACTAGATAGTTGTTTTATGTTTGTCAAACCTTGACATGGTATGTCTCACCTGTAACAAATAATAATAATCATGATAATAAAAATAATAATGTTATATTTTTATAATAATACATCTGTCAATCACCCAAATGTGTTTCTTAAAACCCTTTTTTTGGCATCGGCATTTGTCACAAAGTGTTTTACACATATCCAGCCTAAAAACCTAAGACTAATCAATGAATATGCTGAAGCACAGCATCTAGTAAACACTCCCTATAAGTCATAAACTAGGATTAAACATAGAGGGGAACAGCGCTCCGAGAGCTGTGCTGGGTGCACATTTAAGAGAACATGTGCCCCTTATTGTTATTCAAGATGTTCCAATAGATGACGCGCAGGGTCAGATATTAACCAGGGTGGCTATAGAGTGGGCAAAAATTCAACACTCAGGAGTTAATGTCTTGTAATTTGTATTTTATCAGCGAGAGAGAGAGAGAAGTTTTTTTTCACTTTTTTATATTATCTACCTCACTTGCTAAGGCAATGTTAACATATGTTTCCCATGCCAATAAAGCCCATTGAATTGAATTGAGAGAGAGAGAGATAATCTATTACATAAAGTTATCACAGATGCACGCTATATAACACATTATATTAATTTGATGTCATTGTCTATTTTTGACTTTGGTATACATTAAAGGAGGTAGTCGAAATAGAGAGCGAGACAGTAGTATTACACAATGACATAATAGATCATCACACCCACAGACCTGGCTTCAATGTTGGTCATAGTTTCTTATCATCGTTTGATCATAGTTTGACATAGTTTCTAATCATAGTTTCCAATCATAGTTTCTAGTCAGAGTAGTTTTGACACGATAAGAGAGTCAAATAGAACCCAAGAGGGCAGAAGCTATTGTCTACAAACAGTATGAATACAAACAACGGCTACTGCTGAATAGATAAATAGCCTTCATATAAAAATAAAAACATACATGTCAACGAAAACAATGAATACAAATGTCTTAAATAATATATATCTATATCCAAACATCACATTGAATATCCAAATAATGTTCAAAAAGCTCCATGAGGAAGAAAGGATTCCCAGATGATCTTTTAGATGTTCTGACTTCAGGACATTCTGGGCTGTTGGAGAGGGGAGTGGCAGTTGAGTGAACTAGGGACTTTTGAGGCCCTGCCTCTGGGAGCCTGTCAGCTTGTGACATGATGTAACGGTGAAGAGAGTCGGACCGAAATGCAGCGTGTAGGTTACTCATGTGCTTTAATAAAGGAAATAGCGATACATGAAATAACTGTGAGATACAAAACAACAGACGGAACGTGAAAATATACAGCCTATCTGGTGAATACACAAAGACAGGTACAATCACCCACGAAATGCTACCTAAATACGGTTCCCAATCCGAGACAACGAGAAGCACCTGACTCTAATTGAAAACCGCCTCAGGCAGCCAAGCCTAACTAGACACACCCCTAATCAACACAATCCCAATTACTACAAACCCCAATACGAAACACAACATATAAACCCATGTCACACCCTGGCTTACCCAAACATATACCAAAAACACAAAATATAATGACCAAGGCGTGACACATGATGAGAGAGAAAGAGAGAGATGGCCTACCTGCAAAATATTTTGTGCTTCAAACATAATTATATTTGAAGAGTCTTTGACCAATCAGGGGCCAAATCTCAAACACTCATTAAAACAAATATTGTTGACACTAAAGAATGTGAATTTGGTCATAAAAATGCTTTTTTATAAGTTATAAGCACGAAAATAAAGATGCTTAAAAATGTGACATCGATATAAAAGCCTTATTCATATTGGAAATTCAACTCACCTTGCTTCATGAGGAAGACAGAATTCAAGGAGTCTCTTTAGATGTCTTCAGGGCTTCTGTCAGGGTCTTTTCTTGGTTGACTGAGACATCCAATGGATGCTCTTTTATGGGGGTAAAATTGATCTGTTTAGGTCATCAGTAAAAGGGGACATCTTAAAGAGTAGAATTCCTATTTTCTATTTTTTATTGACTGAGTAATCTCAAAGTATAAAAACAGAACAAGGAAGTTGTTGACATTTCCAAAACGTTTGGAAATGTGGGATAAGCCTTTTCAAACTAGATAAAAATTTCATTAAATATAAGAACAAACAACAAAATCTTATTTTCAATGACAGCCAGATTTTTACATTGTCAGTTCGGGGATTCGATTTGGCAACCGTTCGGTTACTAGTCCAACTCTCTAACCACTAGGCTACCTGCCACCCCATGAGAGTGAGAGAATGTACTGTACATATACTTTCTTTCTTTCATCACATTCACAGTGGGTCAGAAGTTTACATGCACTCAATTAGTATTTGGTAGTATTTGCCTTTAAATGGTTTAACTTGGGTCAAACATTTTGGGTAGCCTTCCACAAGCTTGCCTCAATAATTTGGGTCAATTCCTCCTGACAGAGCTGGTGTAACTGAGTCAGGTGGGTAGGCCTCCTTGCTCAAACACATTTTCTATAGGATTGAGGTCAGGGCTTTGTGATGGCCACTCCAAAACCTTGACTTTGTTGTCCTTAATTTGTGTTTAATAGGGCTCATTTATCATTTCCATAAAATACTGAGAGCAAAATTTGTCCTTACAATTTGTTCAGTTCAAAGCAATAAACATCAATAGTGATGAAAACCTTGTTTCATTTATATTTGTTTGAGATAAACATGATTTATTATACCCATGTCTTGATTATAAAAACGAATAGCGCTTTTATTGATAAATGTGATCTCGTAAAGGTTAGTGGCAAATATCAACAATGTATGCTGTCTATATTGCTTGTAATTGATATAAGTCAACATCTCAGTCTAAGGTATTTTTACGTAAATTGTTCTGGCTGTATTGTTTCAAAAACCCAATAATGTTGTGGGTCCATCAGTCCCGTGAACACTGGGTGAATAACAACAACATGAAAGGGGTAAAGATAGTTGATAAGATGTCAAGTGGACAGATCTACTAAATGGTGCGCCTGGTTTTCCAAATGGAATTAAACATTGAGGACAGAAGAAAAAGGATAAATACTTTAAAAAGTAAATTGTAAATAAACACAGTTTCATGTTTTAGCCTGGTTTGTTTTTGGTGTTTTATCCCTCGCTGAAAAACAGGTGCAACCTCTTCCTCTCTTTAGATACCTGGGCTGAAGTCCCTCCAAAGGACCAGTATGGGGTGGGAGGTGGCCTAGTGGTTAGAGCTTTGGACTAGTAACCGGAAGGTTGCAAGAATGAATCCCGAACTGACAAGGTAAAAATCTGTTGTTCTGCTCCTGAACAAGGCAGTTAACCCACTGTTTCTAGGCTGTCATTGAAAATAAGAATTTGTTCTTAATTGACTTGCCTAGTTAAATTAAAAAAATGGGTGGAAGGGAGGTTCAGTGTGTCTGACTGTAGCAGAACCACCTGAAGAACTTAGATGGAAGGTCAATAGTACTGTAATAGTTTATGATAAAGAGATCTCTCCAAAATACAAGTAGAAGGTGGATTATAACACAGTGAACCACACATTGCCACCTATGAGATACATTGGTAGGAGTCAACTATTATGTACAGATTCACAGTGCAGGGTGAGTTTTGTGCAGTTTTATTTCTGGTACAATCTGCTGCATGTTTCTGCTTACATGTATTATCTCATAATGTCTAAAGTCATGCAACATTCTTTCCCAACTCCACTGGTTCTTATAGAAGTTGTTTCCAGACCAGTCATGGAGGTGGTGTCTCTCTACTCAACTCTACTGCTGGAGGTCACAGTGAACTGTTCAGTTACAGGTGTGTGGGTGTTGTTTGTCTGCGATGGAGGTCAGTGCACACTGTCACAGCAGTCTCTGTCCACACCAGAGTCAACATCACCATCTCCAGTGGCAGTGGCAGAACCCAGCTAGTACAGTGGATCTGGGCAGATTCCGGCTGAGAGTTGGGGAATTTAGCTGAGAGTCAGACTCAGCCGACGTTGGCAGTAGTACTTATGGCTAGGATGTGAGGATTGAGCTCGGGCCGATTCCGTTGTGAGTTATCTGTTCCTAATGTATTACTTTGCGCTTGAGTCGATTGGGGCTACTCTCTGGCAGATGATCACACCGGATGCTTTATATAATTAACATTTCATTATTTATTTGTCCATATTTTGTCATTGTTTCTGTGATCAAAAAATGTAATTAACATTTACATTCAATTCTTTCAAGTCCTGTTTAAGTAGTATTTAGAATTTTGATACTTTGTGCAAATTGATAATCATTAAAAACTTGGTGGATGGGTCCTCTAGGTGGTGCAGTGGTCTAAGACAATGCACAATGCTGCAGATGCTGGTTTGATACCTGTGCTAGCCGTGACCAGGAGAACCATGTGAGGCAGTGCACAATTGGCCCAGCACCGTCTGGGTTAGGGAGGGTTTGGCCGGCCGGGATGTCCTTGACCCATTGCGCCACTCCTGTGGCAGGCGCAGCCACGCATGGTTGGCTATCGATCTTTGCCTCTCCCAAGGCCGTACAGGAGTTGCAGCGATGGGACAAGACAATTGGATATGACTAAAAGGGGGTAAGAAATAAAAACAATTGTGATTTTTTTTTGTGGATGGGTAAAATTTGAATGTACAAAATGTATAATAGTAATATTTTGAATTACCAAATCAGGTTATTTTGTATACATTTATTTATATTTGCATCGGGCCGCTTCTGGGGGATTCTGGTAAGATGCGGCCTGCTGAATTCCAGTAGATGGAAACGGCCTGATGTACTTGGGCCGATTCTGGGCAGTCATTAATTTTGATTCTGGGCCGAGTCCGACACCCGCTTCCGGGCCGATTCAATCAGTTCCGGCCTCCCAGAAGAGGGCCGCTTTTGGGCCAATTCCTCATTGCTAGCTGGGAAATCACTTCGGTGCAGAGACCAGCTCACAACACATGGAGGACATATGTAAGTCTAATTTACTAGCTTCCACCTTCTGTGTTTTAACATCACTGCAGTTCTATTGTTCTCCAGTAACATTCTGAACAACAGGTAGGTCTCTGCAACCACTTATTTTGTTAAAATACATTTTAAAGAATGATAATTTATATGTTGCTATGATTTCTCATCTCTGAACAAGTCATTGTTCCAGAAGTTGACAACCCAGTGAGCACTATACCAGAAAGACCAGAATCACAGAACACCCCTGGATCTGAGGTGACATCTATCTACGTTAGTGCTGGGAGACCAGCAGCAGCAGGGGAAGTCCACCACCCAGTGGACAAAGTGAGCACTTCACCAAGATAGAAGACTCAATCACAGTCCTCCCCAGCAACCAGCGGTACAAGAGCACCATCCAATGGAACGTGTGACTCAAACAAACTCAATTTGTTTGTATGTTGATTAGCACAGTAAACATGATCCCAATTTTTGCTTCAAGATGCTGGAAATTTGAAAAAGTAGATTGTGCTGATTTATTGGCACATTGAACCATGCTTAATTGATTTGATTCATACATATTTTTACACAGCTGTTACTCACTGTTTATTGTCTATACATAGTCACTTTACCCCTACCTAAATGTACATACTACCAATTTTGTTAATATATTTTATTTAACCTTTACTTAACTAAGGTCAGTTATGAACAAATTCTTAGTTACAATGACGGCCTACACTGGCCAAACCCAGACAACGCTGGGCCAATTGTGCGTCATCCTATCACGTCCGGTTGTGATACAGCCTGAAATTACCTCGACTAACCTGCACAACTTGGTACCGGTACCCCCTGTATATTGCCACGTTATTGTTATTTTATTATACTACTTTATTTATTTTTTACACATGGGAAAATTGTGAAGAAGAGAGCTTAAAAAAATGAAAAAATATGTTAAGGCTAAACCATACAATAGCAATATAAAAATTGGTAAAATATCACAGCACACAATCAATCAATCAGTTAACCAATTAACCAATTAAGCAACCAATCAGTCATCTGAGTATATCATGTTTTTTCTGTAACAATTGTTCTGATATATACTGTACTGTATGTCTAATTATTAATAAGACGAGAAGACATATTTACAAATCTATTAACTTCTGTCACATCCAGCTGGTTGTATGAAGAACTACAGAAGTAAGACAGTCAATTATCAAATCAAATGTATTTATACAGCCCTTCTACACCTGCATTTCTTACATCAGCTGATTGCTTGCTGTTTGGGGTTTTAGGATCTCAAAGTGCTACGAAGGGCTATATAAATACATTTGAGATTTGAACTTACATCAGCTGATATCTCAAACTCTACAGAAACCCAGCAAAACCCCCAAACAGCAAGCAATGCAGGTGTAGAAGCACAGTGGCTAGGAAAAACCCCAAACAGCAAGCAATGCAGGTGTAGAAGCACAGTGGCTAGGAAAAACTCCCCTAGAAAGGCCAAAACCTCCAAGAGAGAGGAAGAAACCTAGAGAGCATACTTAAAACCAGGCGGATAAGAGGGGTGGCCAGTCCTTCTGCAGCATAAATACTGGAGGCTGAGATTATAACAGAACATGGCCAAGATGTTCCACCCACTTTGCCAAGCACAGCCCCCACACCACTAGAGGGATATCTTCAACCACCAACTTACCATCCTGAGACAAGGCCGAGTATAGCCCACAAAGATCTCCGCCACAGCACAACCCAAGGGGGGGGGGGAGGCACCAACCCAGACAGGAAGATCACGTCAGTGACTCAACCCACTCAAGTGACGCACCCCTCCTGGAAGGGACGAGCATGGAAGAGCACCAGTAAGCCAGTGACTCAGCCCCTGTAATAGGGTTAGAGGCAGAGAATCCCAGTGGAGAAAGGGGAACCGGCCAGGCAGAGACAGCTAGGGTGGTTTGTCGCTCTAGTGCTTTTCCGTTCACCTTCACACTCCTGGGCCAGACTACACTCAATCATATGACCTACTGAAGAGATGAGTATTCAGTAAAGACTTAAAGTTTGAGACCGAGTCTGCGTCTCTCACATGGGTAGGCAGATCATTCCATAAAAATGAGCTCTATATGAGAAAGCCTTGCCTCCAGCTGTTTGCTTAGAAATTCTAGGGACAATTTTGAGGCCTGAGTCCTGTAACCATAGCGTACGTGTAGGTATGTACGGCAGGACCAAATCGGAAAGATAGGTAGGAACAAGCCAATGTGTAGATTATAGATTTATAGATAAAACAGAAGAATTTGGGAATAATGTCAACAAACCAGACACAGTGTACTTCATAATCATAATAGTGGAGATAAAGGTTGCTATGCCCGAGCTGACTAAACTCCCCCTGAACAGGCAGTTAACCCACTGTTCCTCTCAGAAAATAAGAATTTGTTCTTAACTGACTTGCCTAGATATAAAAAAAAATAAAAATAAAAATAGGAGATAAACGCCCCCTCCATCCCTCTCAGAACACAGCAAATTTTGAACAAATTTAGGATCATTCAATTTTTATTTATGTATTACTTAATGTCTAATTCCATCTATTAGACCTGCACATACAAATACATATATAAAAACAGCTGAATTAATGAATACAAATATTACAAATAAATCTGTGAAAACAGCTGAATTAATGAATCCCATTGTTACAAATAAATCTGTAAAAACAGCTGAATGAATGAATCCCATTGTTACAAATACATCTGTAAAAACAGCTGAATTAATGAATACCATTGTTACGAATAAATCTGTAAATCAACTGAATAAAAAAATGTAATCATATTGTTAGAAATACAACCTAGATACATTTTCCTGAATAGAAGGTTGAGATGACAGTCTAAACCTTACAGGCTAACCCATGCAGGCTAAAACCCATGCAGGCTAAACCATGCAGGCTAAACCATGCAGGCTTTCTAATACTACTGCATTGATCTGTATATCACTGTGGACAAGCCCAGTCAAAACTGTTCGCTGCTCTGGCCCCCCAATGGTGGAACAAACTCCCTCACGACGCCAGGACAGCGGAGTCAATCACCACCTTCCGGAGACACCTGAAACCCCACCTCTTTAAGGAATACCTAGGATAGGATAAAGTAATCCCTCTCACCCCTCCCCTTAAAAGATTTAGATGCACTACTGTTCCACTGGATGTCATAAGGTGAATGCACCAATTTGTAAGTCGCTCTGGATAAGAGCGTCTGCTAAATGACTTAAATGTAAATGTAAATGTAAGACCGTCTGTTAATTGACTAAAATATCAAATGTTACAATGGAAAGCATATTTACCAATATAAATAAAAAAGTTATATCCATATCAGTAGGATCTGTCAGATCTAGCTGGCTATGTGGAGGAACTACACAGGTATGACATTCAATTATAGCTCAAAGCAGAAGTATTTGTTGTGTGGACACAAGCTCAAATGAAGGTAATACTTAGTCCAGCAATACATTCTTAGAAAAAAGTGGCTATATATTGTCTGTCCCCATAGGATAACCATTTGAAGTAGTGCTTTTTGTTCCAGGTAGAACCCTTTCAACAGAGAGATCTTCCTTTACACAGAACCCAATAGTGTTCTACATGGAGTCAAAAAGGCTTCTACTTGGAGTCAAAAATCGTTCTCCTATGGGGACACCCGAAAAACTCTTTTGGAATTTTTTTTTCTAAGAGTGTAGGTTTGGTCTGTGTCTAGAAAATGGGCCCTAAATACTTCCCAACAATACGGTGCCTTGTGCTGGTTACTCATTCAATACACTACATTTAGCTTCACTATGGAGTGGCTGCCCGACTTTCACAGACTGCACGACTCTCACAGATTCTCTTAGATGGTTCGGCACATGGAAAGTCAAACCAACAATTTATTTGGTTGTGACATTTTTGACCAATTCGGACACAGTTTTCACTTTCACCTTTAGGCCCATGGTTATTTGGTTCGTCAAAGTCCCAGTACCTAGAAAAGGGAGAAGAGAACCCATTACTCCATACAGTATGTCCCAGAATAAATAAATATTTGCGACCAAATATATTGGCACCATGGATTTTTACCATTTTAATTTAGAAAATAAAGACAAATGGCATGGACAAAATTATTGGCACCCCGGAGCTAGTACTTGGTTGCATAGCCTTTGGCCAAGATCACTCAAGACAAATGCTTCTTGAAGCCATCAATAATCTGCTGCACCTTTCGACTGGCAATTTGGCCCAGTATATAGCAACAAACTGCTCTAATTCTTCAATTTGAGGGGTGCCCCACCAAGTGCTGTTTTCTGCTCTCACCATAGGTTATGGATGTGATTTAGATCTGGACTCATTTGAGTTACAGATCAGCACTGTGTTTACCGATGACCAAATTAAGCATTCAATGAAAATAACACCCTCCCTACAATCAAACATGGGGGAGGTTTGCATCTCGTCCTGGGGGCCTTGAACATGTGCAAGGCATCATGAAATCAGCCGATTATCAAGGAGTTTTGAAGTCCAATGTTAAACCGTGTGTCCAAAAACTGGGTCTCCATTGAAGGTTGTGGGTCTTCCAGCAGGACAACGACCCCAAACACACATCAAAAGCACCCAGAAATGGTTCAAGAAGAAACGCTGGACTGTTCTAAAGTGGCCAGCAATGTCCAGATCTGAATCACATCCAAAATTAATTGGCGATATCGTCCCCAAAAATGTTTTATTGTCACCGGATAGGTGTAGTGAAATGTGTTGTTATACAGGGTCAGCTATAGTAGTATGATAGGTGTAGTGAAATGTGTTGTTATACAGGGTCAGCTATAGTAGTATGATAGGTGTAATGAAATGTGTTGTTATACAGGGTCAGCTATAGTAGTATGATAGGTGTAGTGAAATGTGTTGTTATACAGGGTCAGCTATAGTAGTACGCTGGAAATGAAGCTCAATGGCACATCAACAGATTGTTTCACCTTGTCGGCTCGGGTATTCAAATCGGCAACCTTTCGGTTTAGCTCTATTCGCTAGGCTACCTGCCGGCCAAAAAAGCAGTTGGTTGAGGGCACCCATCAAGCATTGAAGAATTAGAGTGGTTTGCTGCTAAATACTGGGTCAAATTGCCAGTAGAAAGCTGCAGCAAGCTCATTTGTGGCTACAAGAAGCATTTGTCTTCAGTTATGTTGGCCAAAGACTGCACAATCAAGTACTAGCTCCAAGCACATTGTCGATGCCATGAAAATCCAATAACAAGGTGTGGATATTATTAAAGGCATTTTTTCTATTTCAACTTATTTGTGAAGAAAGATGGAATGATTTAATAAAAGTGGAAGGGTGCCAATATATTTGCCCTCAACTGTACAAGGCTTACAAAACTATGTTTACTATGTTGTGCTTTTGAGTGTACAGCTGATTTGTCTTTGAGCTAAGATCCAATGGTGGTAATTGTGTGGAGATGATTTCTATCTGAGGGATTGGGTGTGTGGGAGGGCATCTGTGAAGAACGTGTGTGTGTGTGTGTGTGTGTGTGTGTGTGTGTGTGTGTGTGTGTGTGAATTTATGCCTTAGAAACATCCTTACTTGATGTTCTCATTAAGAGTTGTATTGTCCATCCAGACCCACAATTTCTCATGCTTCTCATCTGTCAGTCCAATCCAGGGGCTGTGTTCATAAGGATCAATTCCCAGTGCTACCACTCTCTGTTTTATAAACTCCTATGGAGAAAACCACATGTTAGTCAACCAATGGACCCAAGGTGCTCATCCTTATGTTCTCTAAATAAAGTATATTTTTAACTTGAAGAGCGAGAACCCTGTCTGCTTTCCACTCAAGTCAACCAATGGAGACAGACATGCAAAACACAAAGAGACACTTAAAGAAGGCCATATCCTAACTTGAAGTCTGCCCTTTATATGAGAGTCAAGTAGCAGTTAATTACACTAAATGACCAAAAGTATGTGGACACCTCAAATATCTCATTCCAAAATCATGGGCATTAATATGGACTTGGTCCTCCCTTTGCTTCTATAACAGCCTCCACTCTCCTGGGAAGGCTTTCCACTAGATGTTGGAACATTGCTGTGGGGACTTACTTCCATTAAGCCACAAGAGCCTTAATGAGGTCAGGCACTTATGTTGGGCGATTAGGCCTGGCTTGCAGTCGACATTCCAATTTATCCCAAAGGTGTTCGATGGGGCAAAAATGGAACTGACTTGTTGGAAAGGTGGCATCCTATGAAGGTGCCACATTGAAAGTCTGAGCTCTTCAGTAAGGCCATTCAACTGCCAATGTTTGTCTATGGAGGTTGCATGGCTGTGTAATCGATTTTATACACCTGTCAGCAACGGGTGTGGCTGAAATAGACATATTGACTAACTTGAAGGGGTGTCCATGTACTTTTGTATATATAGTGTACTACACCTCCAATCTTACCTGCTCCTGGTGACTCTCTATGATGACCAGGTGTCCTCCATCGTGGATGCAGGCGTACTGACTCTGTTCCCAGGTCAGTTTGCCTATAGAGAAGTAGTAACATGATCCATTGTAGAACTCCCAGCCAGGAGAACACAGCTGAATGGTATTACATCTCTTCTGATTCCCTGTAAAAGACAGAGGAGAGACAAGAACACACAAGAAGACAAGGAGACAAGAGACAATGAGATGCGATTTGTATTTGATGACTTACAGTACTACAGTATATACTATATTTATATGTATATCCAGGATATACAGTATAATACAGTATAATATTCAGTACTATAGTATGTCCTATACTTATATGCATATACAGTAAATACAGCATAATAATATAAGTACAATATAATACAGTATAATATTCAGAACTACAATATATGGTAGTACTATATGGCAGTATATTATAACTGTTCATGAGGCATCCACTTTTGTACTCTCATGCATGGGAGGAGGATAGAACTAACCTTGGATGGTTGCCAGGAGATCTTTGACCCTAGTAAGGTTGGCATTACAGTCTTGTAGCTCTGAGGATAACAGGTCTCTCTGGACTGAGAACAGAATAGATTGATATCTTATTAGAAGATTTTTCCTATCTTAATCTTTTCTTTTTATTGGCCAGTCTGAGATATGGCTTTTTCTTTGCAACTCTGCCTAGAAGGCCAGCATCCCGGAGTCGCCTCTTCACTGTTGACCTTGAGACTGGTGTTTGAGGGTACTATTTAATGAAGCTGCCAGTTGAGGACTTGTGTGGTGTCTGTTTCTCAAACTAGACACTCTAATGTACTTGTCCTCGTGCTCAGTTGGGCACCGGGGCCTCCCACTCCTCTTTCTATTCTGGTTAGAATCAGTTTGCGCTGTTCTGTGAAGGTAGTAATACACAGCGTTGTAAGAGATCTTCCGTTTCTTGGCAATTTCTCACATGGCCTTCATTTCTCTGAACAAGAATAGACTGACGAGTTTCAGAGGAAAGGGTTATGTTTCTGGCCATTTTGAGCCTGTAATCGAACCCACAAAGGCTGATGCTCCAGTTGAACAGTTTTCAGCTGTGCTAACATAATTGCAAAAGGGTTTTCTAATGATCAATTATCCTTTTAAAATGGTAAACTTGGACTAGCTAACACAACGTGCCATTGGAACACAGGAGTGATGGTTGCTAACAATGGGCCTCTGTACGCCAATGTAGATATTCCATAAAAAAATATGTAGTTTCCAGTTACAATAGTCATGTACAACATTAACAATGTCTACACTGCATTTCTGATCAATTTGAGGTTATTTTAATAATAGACAATTTTTTTCTAAGTGACGCCAAACTTTTGAACGGTAGTGTATATATTATTTAAAATATGTACAGTACCAGTCAAAAGTTTGGACACACCTACTCATTCAAGGGTTTATCTTTAATTTTTATAATTTTCTACATTGTAGAATAATAGTAAAGAAATTAAAACGATGAAAAAACACATGAAATCATGTCGTAACAAAAAAGTGTTAATCAAATCAAAATATATACATGTATTTTTTACACATATTTACCTTTATTATAAAAGAACTGTTGAAATAAGGCCATAATACAAAGGTATGTATTTGACGAACAAAACATTTGAAGTACAAAATTGTCACGCCTGCTCCCGCTCCCCCACCCTGGCGCTCGGCGCCAGGCTCCCCAGCATTACGCACTCCTGCCACCATCATTACGCACACCTGCCTTTCCCCATTACGCGCATCAACGTATTATTGGACTCACCTGGACTCAATCACCTGTTTATTACCTCCCCTATATTTGTCAGTTCCCCCGCTGCTGCATTGATTGCCGTTTGTCGTTATGTATCCGTGTGCTGACGCTGTTTCTGTCTTGCTCTTTGTCTGTTCCTAATTAAATGTCAACTCAGCAATACTGCTGTAAATGTAATCCTAACCTTGATAACATGGAACTTTGTACTGAAATGAGAAGTTTGAGTTAAATTGGGTTCAACTTCCACTTTTAAACTTCACATGAATAATGAATGAATATATGATATGAATAGGAGTGTTGTGGCCAGTCAGTTGAGTCCTGTTCTAGACTACCTACCTGTTACGTTGTGGGTCTCATTCTGTAGTCTCTTATAGCTGTCTTGCAGTTCATGCAGTTTCCCTGTTATTAAAGAGCAAATAATATGAAGGAATAACATGAATTTATTTACATATCTAACCATAAAGTAAGAAAGTAAACCTTGTACAAGCTAGAATGACCTATTATCTAACAATAGACCTATTCAAATGAAACAATATTTTCTTTATATATTACAGTGAAATGGCAGTATTTTAATCTGAGCCAGTCCCCCATTGACAAACTGCATCTTAATGATTTATATGAAGGATTCTCTCAAACAATTATATAAGGGGTTGATCATGGGAATCACCTGTTATATTCTCTTTCATCTGGGCAAAGCGAGCCCCTTCAGCTTGAAGACTAGTCATGTTGGAAGCATCTGGAACAGAGACAATAAGACAAGATGGAGGGTTGTGGTTTTTCTCTTGTGTTTGTCACTATTGTACCAACCTGAAATGTACTGGTCTGGGTTGGCTTGGATATTTTCTTTGCACATTGTCATTTTCAGCAGAGTTCCAGGCCAGCAACTATGGTGGATGCATAACCAGTCCAGCTCAGCTCAGTGGTGTAAAAGGGTTCAGTTGTGTAAAAGGGCTCAGTAGTGTAAAAGGGTTCAGTAGTGTAAAAGGGTTCAGTAGTGTAAAATGGTTCAGTAGTGTAAAAGGGTTCAGTAGTGTCAGTAGTGTAAAAGGGTTCAGTAGTGTAAAAGGGTTCAGTAGTGTAAAAGGGCTCAGTAGTGTTAAAGGGTTCAGTGGTGTAAAAGGGCTCAGTAGTGTAAAAGGGCTCAGTAGTGTAAAAGGGTTCAGTAGTGTAAAAGGGTTCAGTAGTGTAAAAGGGTTCATTAGTGTAAAAGGGCTCAGTAGTGTTAAGGGGTTCAGTGGTGTAAAAGGGTTCAGCAGTGTAAAAGGGTTCAGTAGTGTAAAATGGTTCAGTAGTGTAAAAGGGTTCAGCAGTGTAAAAGGGTCAGGGTTCCGTATAATGGTTATATACTCACAGAGGACTCCCAGAGTGATCGCCAGGCCCAGCAGTAGAACACAGAGACACATCAGGGTCACCACGGGAACTCTCCCATACCCTCCCTCAGGGATTGTAGCCTTTGACCCCACTGGGGGAGTGGGGTCACTATTGCCAGGGTCCCTTCCTGTAAAAGGAGTGGGTGTCAGAGTTTAAAAGGTCATAAGGTTTGTTATATTCGGGGTAAACTTTGAACATTGAGATATTAAAGACATGATAGATCAGACGCATAGTGAATAAGAAATGGAAGAGTTGGGTTTTATGTCAGGAGGTGGTGGGTCTCTGCAGAAAGACAGATGGCTTTGGAATGTGTTGGGTGGACGGGAGGAGACCACTGGATTGCTATAGGGGAAGCGGATGGACAGCTGTGGATTAGGCGAAGGAGGAGTTGAGGTCAGGAGGTCAGGTCAGATCCCCTGAAGGAAGTAATAAGGGGTTATTATCCTAGTACCCTCTTCCCGTGGAACCATAAGATGTAAGGATTGGAGAGAAGGAGGAGTGTCCAAAGTGGAGTATATATACCTGTGATGGTGAGAACATGTTTTTGTCTGAATAACAGCTGTAACGACCCTTTGGGAAGAATTAAACTTGGTTAAAGCTTCTCTGGTGTCTGTGAGTTATTTACTCTGAAAATTAGAACATAACAGGTTAATTAAGGGGTACTTAATGTAACCCTTAGCTAACTGTAACACAAATACATCTCACCTTTCCCAGGATCCTTCTGCTCACTAGCTCTACCTCCCGGTCTTTTAACCTCAGAGTATGTGACATCCTCTTCACGTTCGGCTACTCCTATGGTTACAGAGAGAGAGATGAAGAAAGAGATCATTTTCTTCACTTATTTTATACATATTTTTATACATATTATACATATTGCACCCCATGCGTGATTATATTGTTTCCCTAAAACTAACCCCATGGTGATTACCACCTATTAGAATTGTACCATTCTAGTTCCTCTCTATGAATCCACTATCTCAACATTCTATTAGAATAGTACCATTCTAGCTCCTCTTTCACAATCCACTATCTCAACATTCTATTAGAATTGTACCATTCTAGTTCCTCTCTATGAATCCACTATCTCAACATTCTATTAGAATTGTACCATTCTAGTTCCTCTCTATGAATCCACTATCTCAACATTCTATTAGAATTGTACCATTCTAGCTCCTCTCTCACAATCCACTATCTCAACATTCTATTAGAATTGTACCATTCTAGCTCCTCTCTCACAATCCACTATCTCAACATTCTATTGGAATTGTATCATTCTAGCTCCTCTCTCACAATCCACTATCTCAACATTCTATTCGAATTGTACCATTCTAGCTCCTCTCTCACAATCCACTATCTCAACATTCTATTAGAATTGTACCATTCTAGCTCCTCTCTCACAATCCACTATCTCAACATTCTATCAGAAAGATACCGTTCTCATTCCTCTCTCTCAATCAACTCTCAACATTCTATTAGAAAGATACCGTTCTCATTCCTCTCTCTCAATCAACTCTCAACATTCTATTAGAAAGATACCATTCTCATTCCTCTCTCACAATCAACTCTCAACATTCTATTAGAAAGATACCGTTCTCATTCCTCTCTCTCAATCAACTCTCAACATTCTATTAGAAAGATACCGTTCTCATTCCTTCCTCTCAATCAACTCTCAACATTCTATTAGAAAGATACCGTTCTCATTCCTCTCTCTCAATCAACTCTCAACATTCTATTAGAAAGATACCGTTCTCATTCCTCTCTCTCAATCAACTCTCAACATTCTATTAGAAAGATACCGTTCTCATTCCTCTCTCTCATTCAACTCTCAGCATTCTATTAGAAAGATACCATTCTCATTCCTCTCTCTCAATCAACTATATCAACATCAACTCATTCCTCTCTCAATCAACTATATCAACATCCTATTAGAAAAAGATTCCTCTCTCTCAATCAACTCTCAACATTCTATTAGAAAGATACCGTTCTCATTCCTCTCTCTCATTCAACTCTCAGCATTCTATTAGAAAGATACCGTTCTCATTCCTCTCTCTCAATCAACTATATCAACATCCTATTAGAAAGATACCGTTCTCATTCCTCTCTCACAATCCGCCATCTCAATATTATTTTAGAAATATACCATTCTAGTACCTCTCTTACAATCCACTATATCAACATTCTATTAGAAATGTACCATTCTAGTTCCTCTCTTACAATCAACTATATCAACATTATATTAGAAAGATATCACTCTAGTTCCTCTTTAACAATCCACTATCTCCGCATTATTTCCCATGAGCTCTACTAAGTTACAGTCCCTTGACAGTCCCAACATGCAAATCACTTTATTAACTGTTAGGGTCACTAACCAAAATATACAATGTCTAATATTCTAATTCAACATATCTGAAGAAAACTGACATATTGTTATGAGAAATGAGGAAACACTTTTGGCCATAAACTAAATGTTACAGGTTGATGCTCTGTCTGTCTGTCTGTCTGTCTGTCTGTCTGTCTGTCTGTCTGTCTGTCTGTCTGTCTGTCTGTCTGTCTGTCTGTCTGTCTGTCTGTCTGTCTGTCTGTCTGTCTGTCTGTCTGTCTGTCTGTCTGTCTGTCTGTCTGTCTATCTGTCTGTCTGTCTGTCTGTCTGGAAGATGGTTGACAGTGTGAAATCCAACAGATACGTCCAGAGGGTGACGAGTAACAACTCATTTAGATGGAACTGTCATATTCTCATGCCCTTTATATTGCACTAATACTGTACATATCCTTCAAAATAGGATTCTCTGTGGAGAACCATTGTTGAGGCCATGTGGAATGTATTCAAAAGGAAATGAACGTGTCTGAAAGTCATAAATAAAACACAAACATTGCACTATATATAACTATGCTATAGTACATTCTAAAAGAGATCCCCAGTGACTCATACACTACCACATGTTAAACATATAGTACTAATTCATATTAATAAGTACAATTACAAATATTGATCCCAACCAAAATACTTTCTTCTTTTTCCTATAGCCCCTGGGTTTACACAGTTAATGTTCATGACACAACCATACAGGAAATCATCATCACTATAATTATAACCAGTTAACAACAGTCTATACAGCCTTCTTCTGTTACTAACTCCTTGTTGAACTATGACATCTCCACCCTCACCCCCCAATGTGATGAGATGTTGAAAACTAATAAAGCCATATAAATGAGAGAGAACTCACCATTAGAAACTTCACTTTCTGCTCCAGTATCTTGGTTCTGATGCTGAGTGAATGTAACATCGGAGTAAATGATTTCACCAGACATCATCACAGCTCTAAGTTCTCTTTCAGAGTGGGGACCAGAAGAGGAAGAAGGCCCTCATCACACACACTCACTCATTTAAATCCCACAAACACTCACACACTCAACCACACACACACTAGCAGTACACAACCACAACTGTTATGGAATACACAGGATGTTATGCAAATAACATTCAGACACACACACACAAACATGTACGCACGAATGCCCGCACACACACTCACACGTCCCAGGAGAATGATGAGGAACTGCAGTGGGGTAGGGAGGTGCAGTAAAAACTCATATTCAGTTCCTATTTACAACTGGGCTTCATTTGAATATGTTGTAAACTAGAACGTCATTTGAATATGTTGTAAACTAGCAACCCTGTCATTGATCTGTATTACTGATATCATTTCTAATGGCAGTTCCAAGACAGTTGGCTTGTCATCGCCATTCAAACATGGCCTGTAGAATTTACTGTAGGTAAGATTCTAGCTAGCCGTAAGTATATAGCGATATAAAATGTTATCTTTCAGATAAGTTTAATTCATGATAGATCGTTAAAGAAAGCCATCAGATAATACATTATTTATATAATCCTAATATATCATAGAAAATCAGATATCATCAAATTATGTGTTACAATAATCATTTCATAATGACAGCTCCTTTCAATTTGACTCTTTTTGAGGGCTCTCTTGGAAACCCATTTTGGTTTTTGGTGGTTTTCCTAAGTCAGGATTCAGACACGGCTAAGACATCCGGGTTAGCAGAGTGTGCTAAAGCAGTGAGTAAAACAAACTTAGGGGGTAGGCTTCTAATGTTAACATACATGGAACTAAGGCTTTTACGGTTACAGAAGTCAACAAATGAGAGCAGCTGGGGAGTGGGAGTGGGCTAGGCACTGCAGGGCCTGGATTAACCTCTACATCACCAGAGGAACAGAGGAGAAGTAGGATAAGGGTACGGCTAAAGGCTATACGAACTGGCCGTCTAGCACGTTCAGAACAGAGAGTAAAAGGAGCAGGTTTCTGGGCACGATAGCATAGATTCAAAGCATAGTGTACTAAACAAGCTAGCAGTTAGCAGACCGGGTTAGCAAGCAAGCAGTTACCAGGGGCTAGCAGTTAGCAGACTGGGGCAGGCAAGCTTGCAGTTAGTAGACCGGGGCTAGCAAGTTAGCCTTTGGGGGACATCACGATGGGGGTAAGTCTGTGTTTGCCTCTTCGTGCGGTGACGTCGCTAGACCAGTCGCAGAGTTAGTAAGGTTCCAAGTTGCTCTAAGTAGCTAGCAGGTTAGCAGAATGGGCCTTCAGCAGGCGTTGTGCCTAAGGGCCTGTCGGTATTCCAGTCGTAGAGGATCGGCGGGGTTCCGTGCCCCGTACCGGAAGTAGAAGGGGTCTGGATATTGTAGCCCAGGAGTGAGCTGGGAGATGGGTCTAGCATGGGATAGCTCCAGGCTAGTTGGTGCTAGCTCCGGGACGTAAACGTTAGCCAGGAGTAGTCAACCCGGGTTGCGGTTAGCTAGCTGTGATGATCCATATGAAAAGGTTCAGAGTTTGTGGTAGGAATTCGGGGATATGGAGAGAAAAATAGGTCCGTTATGCTCTGGTTTGAAACGCGTTGTATGAACTGGCGAGAGCTTTCCGAGCTATAGGTTAGCTGATGACCGCTAGCAGTCGTTAGCTGACTGATAGCTGGTAGCTAGTTAGCTAGCTTCAGTTGAGGTATTCCAGTTCGGAGGTAAATAGAAATACTTTAGGAAAAAAAAGACCCACACCACATTGGGTGAGGCGGGTTGCAGGAGAGTATTTTGAAGTTGAGGTTTAGGAAAAATATGAAAAAAGAACGCGAAGAAAAAGATATATACACATGGGACGAGACAAGACAAAGCCAAAGACGTCTGACTGCTACGCCATCTTGGAAAAATGTGCCTATTAGACAGTTCTACATGTTTGACCTATACATTTGGAGAGAGAGAGAGAAAGAAGGAAATGGAAAGAGAGAGGGGTAGTCCTAAGTAGTCTCTTTACCTCTCCCTCAGGGGCTTTCACTAGATGATGTCTAAACCGTCTTCTATTCTTGATTACGGTAAAGGTGACTCCAAAATGACAAAATACATTACTTACCATTCATTTCTATTGGGCACAAAATTATCTGAAACACAACCAAAACTAACAATCATTTTGAAACCTAACTTTTGTTTTATAATTCTTCTTAGGCTAGGGTCTATTTTTCTCCATTTCCGCCTGACTGACGTGCCCAAAGTAAACTGCCTGTTGCTCAGGCCCTGAAGACAGGATTTGCATATAATTGGTATCATTGGAAAGAAAACACTCTGTAGTTTGTGAAAATGTCAAAATAATGTAGACTATAACACAATAGATATGGTAGGAGAAAATCTAAAGAAAAACCAACCTTTTTTTTTTTGAGAGCCCATGCTTTTTCATTAGAAATGACAGGGAATAGAAATAATCTAGATCCCAGTATGCAATTCCTATGGTTTCCACTGGATGTCAGTGTCACTTCCCAAACAAGGAAGAATTATGAGCTTTCGTACTGGGATACAGACTTGGAAATCAGTCTGTGCGCGCATGATGAAGAGGATGCGCACCTGCTAATATTATTTTCCTATTGAACATACTTCTTTACGTATGAAATATTATAGTTTAATTACATTTTAGGATACCTGAGGGTTAAATAGAAACATATTTTGACTTGTTTTAACAAAGTTTTGTGGTAGATTTTTGGATTCCTTTCTCTGCAGTTGAATGAGTGGATTACTCAAATCAATGGCGCCAACTAAACTGAATTTTGGGATATAAAGAAGGATTTTATCTAACAAAACGACACTACATGATGTAGCTGGGACCCTTTGGATGACAAATCAGAGGAAGATTTTCAAAAAGTAAGTGAATATTTAATCGCTATTTGTGAAATTATGAAACCTGTGCTGATGGAAAAATATTTTGATGTGGGGCGCCATCCTCAAACAATCGCATGGAAAGCTTTCGCTGTAAAGCCTATTGTAAATTCGGACAGGGCAGTTGGATTAACAATAATTTAAGCTTTTAACCAATATAAGATAGTTGTATATTTCTAAATGCTTAATATCCATCATTTTTATGATTATTAATTTGAATTGCGCTCCCTCCAGTCTCACCGGTTGCCTAAACACAATCTCTTCTCTGATCAATCATTTATAAAACAATTTCTCATTTTTGGGGGGAGCACACAATATACAGTGCCATCAGAATATATTCACACCCCTTGACTTTTTCCACATTTTGTTGTGTTACAGCCTGAATTTAAAATAGATTAAATTGGTATTTTTTGTCATTGGCCTACACACAATCCTCAAAATGCCAAAGTGAAATTATGTTTTTCTAAAGATTTACAAATTAATAAAAATGAAATCTGAAATGTCTTATAAGTATGTTATATATGCCAATAAGTATTCAACCCCTTTTTTATTGCAAGCCTAAATAAACATGGCGTAAATGTGCTTATCAATGATTTTAATGTCTACCTCCTCTCTGTAACCCACACATACTGTCACACCCTGATCTGTTTCACCTGTCTTTGTGCTTGTCTCCACCCCTCTACAGGTATTGCCCATCTTCCTCATTATCCCCATGTTTTACTGTTTGTCTGTTGCCAGTTCGTCTTCACTTGCCAGGTCTTTCCAGCGTGTTTACCCGTCTACCTGATTTCTCAAGTTCTGTTTCCTAGTTTCCAGAGTTCCGACCATTCTGCCTGTCCAGACCCCGAGCCTGCCTGCTGTTCTGTACCTGCCTGACTCTGACCCGTTTAACAACCTCTGCCTGTCCAGACCCCGAGCCTGCCTGCCGTTCTGTACCTGCCTGACTCTGACCCGTTTAACAACCTCTGCCTGTCCAGACCCCGAGCCTGCCTGCCGTTCTGTACCTGCCTGACTCTGACCCGTTTAACAACCTCTGCCTGTCCAGACCCCGAGCCTGCCTGCCGTTCTGTACCTGCCTGACTCTGACCCGTTTAACAACCTCTGCCTGTCCAGACCCCGAGCCTGCCTGCCGTTCTGTACCTGCCTGACTCTGACCCGTTTAACAACCTCTGCCTGTCCAGACCCCGAGCCTGCCTGCCGTTCTGTACCTGCCTGACTCTGACCCGTTTAACAACCTCTGCCTGTCCAGACCCCGAGCCTGCCTGCCGTTCTGTACCTGCCTGACTCTGACCCGTTTAACAACCTCTGCCTGTCCAGACCCCGAGCCTGCCTGCCGTTCTGTACCTGCCTGACTCTGACCCGTTTAACAACCTCTGCCTGTCCAGACCCCGAGCCTGCCTGCCGTTCTGTACCTGCCTGACTCTGACCCGTTTAACAACCTCTGCCTGTCCAGACCCCGAGCCTGCCTGCTGTTCTGTACCTGCCTGACTCTGACCCGTTTAACAACCTCTGCCTGTCCAGACCCCGAGCCTGCCTGCCGTTCTGTACCTGCCTGACTCTGACCCGTTTAACAACCTCTGCCTGTCCAGACCCGAGCCTGCCTGCTGTTCTGTACCTGCCTGACTCTGACCCGTTTAACAACCTCTGCCTGTCCAGACCCCGAGCCTGCCTGCTGTTCTGTACCTGCCTGACTCTGACCCGTTTAACAACCTCTGCCTGTCCAGACCCCGAGCCTGCCTGCCGTTCTGTACCTGCCTGACTCTGACCCGTTTAACAACCTCTGCCTGTCCAGACCCCGAGCCTGCCTGCCGTTCTGTACCTGCCTGACTGTGACCCGTTTAACAACCTCTGCCTGTCCAGACCCCGAGCCTGCCTGCTGTTCTGTACCTGCCTGACTCTGACCCGTTTAACAACCTCTGCCTGTCCAGACCCCGAGCCTGCCTGCTGTTCTGTACCTTATTGATTCTGCCCTGGATTACAGACTTCTGCCAGCCTTTGACTTGTCTTTTGCCTAACCCCTGTTCATGGCCAATAAATATCTGTGACTCTAACTGTCTGCATCTCGGTCTTATCCTGAGTTCTGATACATGCAATTATCTGTAAGGGAGGTTTTCTAATGCCTAGCAAAGAATATAGATTTGTATATAGATTTTTCTACTGTATTATTGATTATATGTTTGTTTATTCCATGTGTAACTCTGTGTTGTTGTATGTGTCAAACTGCTTTGCTTTATCTTGGCCAGGTCACAGTTGCAAATGAAAACCAGCCTACCTGGTTAAATAAAGGTGAAATAAAAAATAATAAAAAAAATGTTATGGGTATCCTTAACATGTTAATAATGACTGGGAGTTTTTCAGGATAAAAAAGAAATGGAATGGAGCTAAAGCACAGGCTAAATCCTAGAGGTTAACCTGGTTCAGTCTGCTTTCCAGAGATGAATTCACCTTTCAGTAGGACAAAATACAATGCTAATCTACACTTGAGTTGCTTACCAAGAAGACAGTGAATGTTCCTGAGTGGCCGAGTAACAGTTTTTACATAAATCTACTTAGAAATCTATGGCAAGACCTTCAAATGGTTGTCTAACAACAATCCAGGTGTGGAAACTATTAGGTATTTACCTAGAAAGTAAAACGTAATTTTTTAAAATAAAAATAATTACGTTTAAAAAATTGCCTCAGGGGTGTGAATACCTATGTAAATGAGATATTTCTGTATTTCTTTTTCCTTAACTGTGTAAACATTTCGAAAAACATATTTTCACTTTGTCATTATGGGGTACTGTAGATGGGTGAGATGGGTGAGAAAGAAAAAAAAATCAATTTTGAAAATAACACAGCAAAATGTGGAATAAGTGAAGGGGTATGACTACTTTCTGTAAACCCCTTGATGGTTGCTAGGCAGCGCCAGTTAACCATCCTCCTGCGAGTTCTTACCATTGAGGCATGTCACTTCTCCCATCGTTTAACATAGCCCATGTCACGTTCTGACCTTTATTTCCTTTGTTTTGTCATTATTTGGTATGGTCAGGTCGTGTGTTGGGTGGGCAGTCTATGTTTGTTTTTCTATGTTTTGAGGTATTTCTATGTTTTGGCCTAGTATGGTTCTCAATCAGAGCAGGTGTCATTAGTTGTCTGATTGAGAATCATACTTAGGTAGCCTGGGTTTCACTGTGTGTTTGTGGGTGATTGTTCCTGTCTCTGTCTTTGCACCAGATAGGACTGTTTAGGTTTTCCATGTTTATTGTTTTGTAGTGTTCATGTGTACATTTACGTATTAAAAGGACCATGGACACTTACCACGCCGCATATTGGTCCTCTGATCCTTTTCGCCTCTCCTCTTCTTCTCCTCTTCTTCCGAAGAAATCCCTGACAGCCCACCACTAAGCATGCACTGTTTTCTTAACCACAACTGGATAGATCCATAAACTGACTTGCCTAGTTAAATAAAGGTAAAATAAAATAAAGAATTACTGTGAGAATAAAAATCACTGAACCTAGAAAATATTGGAATAAAGTAGTTTAATGCAATAGAAGTCATGTATCCAATTGTTGCTTACTGAAACCTCCAAAGTCATCCAATCATGATAATAAATCTTAAGCAATAGCCTACCTGTGTGTATTCAACTAGATGACAACTTAAGCACCGGTTTGATTGGGACAGTACCATCGCACTGTGGGGACTCCGGTTGAGGTGAGTTCTGCCTATGATCATCTTGTCTAGTTGGCTCATTTATTAGAAACTTTAGCCAGCATGTTATGTAGTTTAACATGGGTAGACTAGTCCTACACCTGACCTAAAGCCTGTGACTTCCCTGCCTTGACTTCACTGAATCTCCGTCAGGCTATTTGGTTCATTTGGTGTCTGGCTGGGCAAATAAGTGGAGGTGGAAAAAGCTCATCTATTCGTTTGCTCATCACTGATCAGAAACATTTATCATGCATGCAAAATAGCACTTTTTTATATGACCGCGGTTCCATATGTTCCCGGGACGCACGTCAAATGGGAAAAAATATTACTTGTATTTTATTCTGTTATATTCCATTATAATCTTATTACAGAATATATGTGTGTTGACTGTGATCAAGGTAGGTGTGTCTTGAATGCTTAAAATGAACAAAATAATGAACTAATGATTTCAGTCATTTGGACCTAACATAATTCAACTCTAAATATGCCATTCTATTGGTTTTACAATACATTTTATTAGTCTTAATAATGGATGTATTGTTGATGGTGTATATTCAATGAATCTATTAATCTAGAAACCCACCCACATCCGCACAACACCTCTCTCTTCTCTCTCTCTCTCTCTCTCTCTCTCTCTCTCTCTCTCTCTCTCTCTCTCTCTCTCTCTCTCTCTCTCCCCTCTCTCTCGGCATTATTCATCTGTGGACACATTCAAGGAGAGTTGACCTGTGACTAAAAATGTTGTTGTTTAATTCAATTTAATTCATTTAATTCTATCCACTTTACAAAATATCATTAGTTAATATACCATTGCCATTATTAGCAAATCAGACAAATTATGCTGCACTCTGCCTATTGGCTACTTAACTTATTCAAGGCCGTCTCAAAATACAACACTGCCCCTTTAAGACAAAAAATAGCTCTTTACCTGACTCCTTTTTCAAAGAGGACTAGAAATGTACACATGTTGTGCTCTTGTAGGAAGCCACCACTCCCCCATTGTTGACTAGAAATGAGCTATAACTAGGCTAAAAACTCACTAACTAGCAAAGAATATGAACTGATGTGCACACATTGCCACATGTATTGCCACATGTATTGCCACATGTAGCTTTCGCCTTGGGCTCAAAACAAGCTCATCTACTTGCGACTTCTCATACAGTCCAGTTCAAAGTGAATGGCATATGGCAATGGCTATTTGCAAAATATGCCTATTGCAGCTCTGATGGGTTTTGTGGTCTGTGTAGAGTACTGTCCTCTGCCTACAGGAACATCTCTAACATGGTTAGTTGTGCATACTAAGTCTTGCATAGTTTTTGTTTTGTTTCAATATGTTATATTGAAAGTGGCTAATATTGTGTTGATTCGATCACAATTCCCACTGTAGCGCGCGAAGTTGATAGTGTTACCTAAAGGAGAAAACTGTGAAGTTCAATCTAGTTGATATTTCATCTGCACACGGCAGTTCCCCTGGTCCGCATGTGCGCAGTTTAGAGGTGACATTCCTGGTCTGTATGTAAATCCAAAATAAAAGTGACCATATTACTGAAGTCAGATCATGCTTTGGAAAGATTGGTGCTCTGACTGCATTTGTCTTCATATAACTGTTTCCACAGCTCTGCCCACGGCCTCAGTGAAGATAGTCACTCCACAGGGTCTCCTCTACCCTGGAGAGACAGTCACTCTGCGGTGTGACATATCAGACTACACAGACTGGACGTACCGCTGGTTCAGAAACAATGAAGAGCTTCCCATTCAGACCAGAAAAACCATCACCATCTCTCTCCCTGACCAGGCTGGTCAGTACCAGTGTGTTGGGACGAGGAAAAGTCGGCCCCAGAAGTCATATCGCAGCTCAGCTCTCCCCATCATCATCACTGGTGAGCTCACTGTTTGTCTTCAATCTGGACTTTGTAAATTCAGAGCCAATAAGAGTTAATCGAAATACAGATATATACACTGTAAATTCTAACTGTATGGAGTCAACATACCCATATGTAAAATATACTTTTTATCATAACGTTTCAGGATCAGCTGAATTACCACGTAGGTATCAAGATGTTTTGTGCTCTATTTTCACAGCTCTGCCCAAAGCTACACTGACTGTAGAGCCAAACCCTGTGTTTCCTGGAGAGACAGTTACTCTGATGTGTTCAGTAGGGTCTGACAGTATCTGGAGCTTTAAGTGGTACAAAGACAGGAATGATAATGTAGTATCTCAGTCTGGTTACAGTAACATTGGAGTCTCTCACATCAGTAGAGCTGCTGAGTCTGACCAGGGTCAGTACTGGTGTGAAGGGAACAGAGTGTCTAGACCCACATCTTCACAACCAAGTAATGCTATTACTCTTACTGTAAAAGGTAAAGTACTTTGTTCTGTTCTCTCTCGTCATACAGATACATAGACACTGTTGTTTCAAAGTCAATCTTGTAGACATTTTCTGTGTCTGTAGACTTTTCTGCATCACTGAATTTTGATCAGTTATTCATCAAGAGGACATCTTGCAGCAGATCAGATCCATGTTTTCCAGATACATCACAACCTTTTCTTGATTCCAACAGATAGTCATCCGATGGCCACACTGAGTTCTGACAACCAGGGTATATTCACAGGAGACAGCGTGACACTGAGCTGTACTGTAGAGTCTTCTGGATGGAAGATTTACTTGTACAGACACAGACCAGACTCTACACCAGTAACCACAACCTCTGGATACTCCTACACACTCACCTGGGTCAGTGTCTCTGATGGAGGACAGTACTTATAAAAAAAAGTAAGTATTCATACTTCGTCGTATTGGTCTCATCAATACGACGAACGTGACAGAATAACCCACCTAACCAGGACCAAGCAGCGTGAAAGGGAGGAACAGCGCTTGGTGGAAAAATGGACCTGGGACGAAATACTGGACGGTAAAGGATCCTGGACGTGTGAGGAGATTTTGGCAGGAGAGGATCGCCTACCATGGAGGCAGGTGGAAACAAAGCAGGAGGAACGGCGAAGTAAGAGAGGACAAAACGTTGTCGGGAGGTAGGCTACAGAAACCCCAATCCTTTTTTCCGGGGGGGCACATGGAGCAGTCGGCGAAGTTGAGGGGTGAGCCTGAGATTGTCGAGGAGTTATTGGACAGATTGGAGGAGAGTGAACAGAGGGGTGATTATGAGATATTCGAGGAGTTGTTGATGAGATTGGAGGAGAGTGAAGAGAGCGAGCTGTTGGTTTGGCGTAGAATGCACGGCATTCGCCTTGAGGAGCGTGTTAGCTGTTCGATGCCACTTGTGTCAGTTCCTTGTACTCATCCTGAAACGTGTTAAATTAAAAATTGATGCTGGCTATACACACCAGGTCTCCAGTGTACCTTCACAACCCGTTGTGTCCTGTTCCTGCTCCTCGCACTCGCTCTGAGGTACGTGTCCCCAGCCCGGTACCACCAGTGCCAGCACCAGGCCTCCAGTGTGCCTCCAGGATCCAGTACACCCTGTTCCTGCTCCTTGCACTCGCCCTGAGGTGCGTGTCGCCAGCCCGGAACCCCCAGTGCCGGCACCAGGCCTCCAGTGCGCCTCCAGGGTCCAGTACGCCCTGTTCCTGCTCCTTGCACTCGCCCTGAGGTGCGTGTCCCCAGCACGGAACCACCTGTGCCGGGACCACGCACCAGGCCTACAGTGCGCCTCAGCAGTCCAGTACGCCCTGTTCCTGCTCCTCGCACTCGCCCTGAGGTCCGTGTCCCCAGCCCGGAACCACCTGTGCCGGGACCACGCACCAGGCCTACAGTGCGCCTCAGCAGTCCAGTACGCCCTGTTCCTGCTCCTCGCACTCGCCCTGAGGTCCGTGTCCCCAGCCCGGAACCACCTGTGCCGGGACCACGCACCAGGCCTACAGTGCGCCTCGGCAGTCCAGTACGCCCTGTTCCTCCTCCCCGCACCAGTCCGGGGTCTCCAGCGACGGTCTCCAGCAACGGTCCCCAGTCCAGAACATCCGGTGATGATCCATGGGTCAGTGCTACAAGAGCGGACTCGGTGTAAAGAAGGGGGGAGGTGTCCAGAACCAGAGCCGCCACCAAGGTTAGATGCCCACCCAGACCCTCCCATATCGGTTTAGGTTTGCGGCCGCACCTTTGGGGGGGGGGTTACTGTCATGCCCTGACCTTAGTAATCTTTGATTTCTTCATTATTTTGGTTAGGTCAGGGTGTGACAAGGGTGGTTGGTTTAGTTTTTGTATTGTCTAGGTGTTCTTGTCCTGTCTAGGGTTTTTGTATATCTAGGGGTGTTTGTTAGTCTAGGTTTATAGGTCTATGGTGGCCTGAATTGGTTCCCAATCAGCTGTTTATCGTTGTCTCTGATTGGGATCCTATTTAGGTTGCCATTTCCATTTTGGTTTTGTGGGTTATTGTCTATGTGTAGTTAGTTGCCTGTCAGCACTCGGTTTATATAGCGACACATTCGTTTTGTTATTTTGTTTAGTGGTCTTTCTTTATTAAAAGAGGTATGTCTTCATATCACGCTGCGCCTTGGTCTCATCAATACGACGAACGTGACATGGATATTATTCTGGATATGACTACTATATTATGCTGATGTTTATCCGACTACAGAAACAACAACCCCACCAGAGGTAGATTCAGTCTATTCTAAGGTGAAGCCACACACAGCCCCCTGTAAGACTAATAGTCATATGCTATTGACAGTTGTACCGGTGTAGGATCTTAATTTGACCAGTTTCTCACAGAAGGAAAGTAATCCTGCAGCAAAAGGAAATCTGAACTATTGTGTGTATAATGCATAATATGTATAATGGACATTTTTGTAGTGCTTGATACATTGGTAGTTAGGGAAAATCAAGTCTAAAATTCTAGAATACTCTTTAATACAGTGTGATCAAATTAAGATCCTACACCATACACTTATGGAACTAATGCTCTGATATCAAGTATGCTGTACCTATTTAAAGTGTTTGTTGCTTTTTAAATTTCAGTCATTTAGCAGATGCTCTTATCCTGAGTGATTTCCACAAGCAATTAGGGTTACATGCCTTGAGGTACAGACACATTTTTTCACTTAGTAGGTTCAGGGATTCTGGTTGCTCCTAACCACGAGGCTAGCTGTTGCCCTGGATACGTTTATATATTTTATTGCAATAAATAGCAGCTAAAAACTGAATTGCTTATAGAAGTACAAACAAAAAACATCAACAAATCTATAAATTGTGAGAGTAATGGAACTGGAAGAGATGATGAATGATCAGGGAAGCAGATTTGATTGTCTATTGATTCTATGAGCAGAGGGAGCCGGTCAGAATAGAAAGACAGTCAGTGTCTGTAGCCTCAGCAGGGCACCATGCTGTCCCCTCATGTCCTCCGTGATCTGGGCTGGTGTTAGTTAGCTTCGCTGACTAGCCACTCCTCTCCACTAACTCTATGTAACTCCCACTTGGGTGATGCTATTATACTGCCATAAAGGCACTAGAAGAATAACATTAGCAGTCAGAGTATCTTATCCACTAGTCCCAGCCATCTCCTCATGCAGTCCTCTCACTTCTTCTGCTTCTCTCCAAACCAGTGTTGTGGCTTTCTAATCCATACAAATCAAAAGTCTCCAAGCTAGCTAGTAAGCCAAAAAACTGGCACAGTCGAACTTAAAATAAAATTATTATTCACGGATTCTGAAAAAGCAATCAAAAAACAAAAAGCTGATAGAAAAATTGCAATACGAAATTACTTGAAGGCCCAGCGCACTCGAAAACGTGATTTCCTGTGATATTTATATATACGTGTATATACTGTATATCCGCACTATGAGGTTGGACTAATACTGCGAAATTGTGAAAATGATAATACCCTTTTAGTGTTAGATGTTTGAAAGGACTGCCTGATATTTGAGCCTGTTTTGGTGGTATGACTTTATGGCCTAAATCACCAATTTAGTTTCCCCCTCCCCACTCAGACCACTAACAGTCAGTCCTAGCAACATTGTTGCTTGGGAAATCACTCTTTGCTAAGAAACTATAAGGTACTTAATTGTTACCCAGAAATGATTTGGTATTTTAGATAAAATCAGTGACATTGGACCATTAAAAAACAACAAAATATGATTATATGTAAAAATCAAACAAATAGAAAATTATGGGCGCGATCAGCCATGGCTGCTATAGTGGTGCCATCATGGCAATTAAAGGACCTCACAATATACTTTAACATTAAACTACTGTTGTTCTAAAAACCATCACACACAAATACCTTGTGTTTTTTTATTTTGAAATGTGGACATGCACGCCTATGATTGCAAAGGGGTCTTCCAAGAACATGATGGGGTCAACTTGGGGTCATGATAGGGGCTGCACCAAATGTTTGATGTATTATAATAATTGATTATGCTTATGTTGTATTAATAGAAGGGGAAGGGCTATTTGACCCCTCCCCCACTACATTTATAGGGTCCTGGACTACAGATTAGCAATATACATATTCATTATAAGGTTTAATATTGTTCCCCAGTTCATTTATAGTCTTTGCTTCTTTTAAGAAACAGTCTGAGAGATGTGAGTTATTGCAGTCAAAACAGGGTGACTGTGAGAAAGTGCCTCAAGGCTAAAAGAGATTCATAGACACAGAACCCTGCAGGGGACTGAAAGAGATAAGAGACTAGTCAGACATACCACTATAAAGCAACTAGGAGAATGGAAGATTATTGCTTGAGTCCTTAGAAAACACTGGAACTATTGTCTCTCCTGCAAGTTTGTAAAACTGTATATGCATGGTCTTGGTTTCATGAGTAGAAGGTTTTGACGTAGGCAGTTACATCACTAGGGGTTGACTGCAAGCATATTAAAAGCAACTTAGACTTTTCCTAATTTGCAGAACTCAGGAGAGACATCAGTTGTACGTTTGATGTTTGATCTTTGACTTCTGTCTACAGCTGTATTTTGATTAAAATTGTTATGATTTATAAGTGCACATTTTGAACATTCCTTATTTGTTAAGTAAATAACGGTGCCCAGAAAAGTGGAACCAACAAACGCAAGGTCAGACTCATAAGATTGGGTGTGGTATCTACATGTAAATAGTATCAATATTTCCATTACTGTGTTACATTCCATGTATAAACTACCTGACCAGGTCTTGCTCATAGCCTCACCATCCTACAGACGAGGTCACCGTGATTAATGACAGTGTCCCTTCATGGTTGGTAAGGCCACTGTTCCTGTTAGGGGATTTCTGTGTCTGTGTTTATATCCAACACAATCTCACACTAAATTAGTGCAAATATGTACTAAAAGTATTTCAGCAGATTTTGTGTGTTTTTGTGCATTTTTGTGTGGCGCAATCCGTGTGAAAATACATTTTATGCGACTTGATTCATAGAAAATAAATTTTTTGGGGGACAATCTTCGGAACAGTCTTTCGAAAGTTTTGGGAGCAATGCAATTTGGAAAATTATGTTCTACACTGCCTTTTTTTGTGTCCCATATTAATTTATATTAAAAAACAAATTGGTTAACAACCCAATATTGTTAATCAACCAGGTTGTCACCAAAATACTTACAATATAATAGTAGACTTATGTTTTTAAATGTTTCATTATTAATATCAATACTGTTTTCTATGCTTGTTTTCGTTAATATTTTATGAGGGTTGCCAGATTGGAGTAAAAAAAACTGTATTTGTCAGATTTTTGTGTGGTATCGTAATTCGTAGAAAAAGACACACATTTTCGTGCAACTTCATTCATAGGAAAAAACTTTTGTTGGGGGACAAACTTCGGAACCGTCTTTTGAAAGTTATTAGATCAATGCATGATGGGCAATGGTGTTTCTACACTGCTTTTTTGAGTCCAACAAAAACAAACGTGTTAACAACACACCAATATAATTATAATATAATAGTATTCTTGCGTTATTTTTTATTTTATTAATGCCAATACTGTTTTCTATGGTTGTTTTCACTTAACTTTGGGATTCTGGTGCACTTGTAGTAAGGAAGGCCCTTATTTTGTAGTCAACATTCGGCCTACGCGATCTTCTTCATAACGCATTTCTTATTCCGTGGAGCTTACATTACACTATTTTCTTAAATGCATTGAGTACAAGTCTCCACTTTTTCATGTATGTTACACCATTTCTTTCATAGAAAATCCTAAATCCATCACATCAAATCAGAACAGGATGGATCAACAGTGACTCATAATACTGGTTTGCATCCAAAAAAAGGATAGTTTTTTTGTTTGTTGCTTCATAACACACTTACATCATTTGTCTATCCATATGATGTGGATATTGTCGGGTTATTAGATATATAAGTTTCAGTAACAAACTAACAACATGGTTGTAATAACACTTTAAACAGGTCGTTTGTAAATGTGTAGAATGTGTTTGTTTTGGGTCAACACTGGTAAGTCAACTTATTTAAATTAGACAGTCACAGAGGATTTTCTACTGAATAACTGGTCAGCGCTTAGCACTTTCCATTCAGCTTCAGGCAACTTTGATCACAGCTGGAGTGACTAAGTCTGTCTGTCATGCTCATTGTTGCTTATCCATTGTTCACTAGAAATATCAATGGAATTACACCCAACTCAAAGTGGAACAAAATAATGCTTCCTATCACTAGATCACATAACTAGACGTGAGCTGGACGTGGTTCCAATGCTGCCACCAATGTAACTGAAGAAAGTTAAAGCTGCAACAGGGGCTCTAACCAGGGCTCATACACAGCAAAGTGAGCTCTAACAGCTATTGCCATCAAAGCCTAGTATTCATCTGGGCAGAAGCAGAAGGCATACAATGATGGCATATGCCTTGATCTAATAGCCTAAATATATACAGTGGATTTGGAAGGTATTCCTTTTTCCACGTTGTTACGTTACAGCCTTATTCTGAAATGGATTAAATATATTTTTTTCCTCATTAATCTTCACAAAATACCCCATCATGACAAAGCAAAAACAGGTTTTTAGAATGTTTGCAAATGTATTAAAAATAAGGGGGACTTTGTCAGTAAGTTAGGACCCATTTCCTCCTGAAAACGCACAAGTGGGCAAGTGTTTAATGTACCTCAGCCACACTGAACAATGAGCATGGAAGATAACTCATGCAAACTCTTCTGCAGGCATGCAACACCTACATGAAAATTCACACACACACAGTTCTGATACCATCAGCCTGATCAGCACAGTAACAGACCCCAAACACTGTCGTGGCTGAATCAGAATTAGTTAGGTAGCATTGATAAATAAGATGTTTTATCGATTTTCATAAGTATGCTAATGTGGGAAAAGTCACTTGGGCCCCAGAGAGGGGAGAGGTCAGGCTTGTCTTCATATGTGAATGTATCTTTTAAACCACGTGAAGGGATGTTTGAGAGGGAATCAATTATCTCTTGGCTCCACAATGTCTGTGTGCTAGTCACTCCCTACTTTTCCCATTTGGGGGAAGAGTATGGCAGTGTCTGGAACCATTGTATGTCCCCTCTGATCTTGATCTAGTATATGACTTTAGAGGCTCACTGTCTTTTCTGATCTTGTCCAGGAGGAGGTGTATTTGAGATGGGAGTATCTAGAATTGACAATTAATATATGCCATTGGATGAGGTAATGGTTTGGTAGTATGTTGTACCAAGAACGAGATAAGAACTTAGTTTAGGAGACCAAACGGAACGATAATTTATAGCTAATGCTATCTGGCTATGGGATACTCCTCTTTCAAGTAAAAGGCACTTTGTGAAGTTCCTATTATCTGTGGTTTGTCATGTCGACTAGGGGGTGGATCTTTGCTATAAAAGATCACAGTTGCCATTTTGTAAACACTCTCAGATAATTCATTTATAGACACTGAACTGATCTGAGGGTCACAGGGCTATGGTGAAGCTCATATAATTAAAGATGGGCTTTATAATATAACTCTGACTTGTGTGTGGTTTGCTCTCTCAATGTTTAGTAATACAGGAAATGACCACGACAACACACCCACTCCTCTTGGTCTTACTCTCAAGCTGAGTGAAAGGGGATTTTCAGAGAATGACTATAGAGTGTGACTTCCTTTTCAGCTAACATACAAAGCCCCCCTTCAACTAACACGACAAAGGCCCCCTTCTACTAGATACCTGTCTCATCAAAATAAATATCTTCTCTAATCTCTCTTCTCTGTGTGTTTTGGTGAGTCTAGCAAGCAGACTTACAACTCCTAACAGAGATGTCTGGTGGTCCCCTCTCGTGCTTCTCCAAACAGGGAATACTCCTACTCTCTATCCTCCACTATGGTACGTTTTGTATGGATTATTTACTTTCTCCTGCTCATGTTTTGTATCTATTAAATGTGCTTGCTTGCATGATAATGTTAGGAATACAGTTAAACAATGAACTTCTTTGTTGGTTTTTACATGGTGTGTTGGATGTACTGTAGTATGACTAGTCATCAGTGATTGTGTGTTAAAGTGTTACTTGCATGATAACGTTAGGAATACAGTTAGCTTTCTCTAACTTCTTGTTCTTTTTTTCGTGGTGTGTGATACCGTATATTGATGCTGCATGTTTTTAACGAAACACATTCACATATATTTGATGTGTGTGTCATTGGTGTGGTTGGGTCAGTAGCTCTTGCAGTGCTTCCAGAAAGCAAGATCTTATGATCCTGTGCTAGATGCATGTGATTAGTTTAATTTAAGGCGATACTGGATTGTATCCAATTATTGTTTATAAGTTGTCACTTACAACAACAAAAAAATAGGTAAATAATAAGACAAGGACAACTACAGATATTTTATTTCTTACTTCATGACAGTGTTATTTATTTCTAAAGTTTAACAATATATGATTGGCCTGCAGGGGGAAGGTTACAATCAAACCTTCTGCATCTTATTAATAACAACTTATAATACAGTATATGGTTGTAGACTGCCATGTAATAATCCCCATTTCCCATGTGTGTATATACAGTGCATTGGGAAAGTATTCAGACCCCTTGACTTTTTCCACATTTTGTTACATTACAGCCTTATTCTAAAAAACATAAATACCAAATGTACATGTGTTTTCAGACCCTTTGCTATGAGACTCGAAATTGAACTCAGGTGCATCCTGTTTCCATTGATCATCCTTGAGATGTTTCTACAACTTGATTGGAGTTCACCTGTGGTAAATTCAATTGATTTTACATGCTTTGGAAAACCACACACCTGTCTATATAAGGTCCCACAGTTGACAGTGCATGTCAGAGTAAAAACCAAGCCATGAGGTTGAAGGTAATTGTGTATATATCTCCGAGACAGGAGTGTGTTGAGGCACTGATCTACTGAAGGGTACCAAAACATATATGCAGCATTGAAGTCAACAACACAGTGGCCTCCATCCTTCTGAAATGGAAGAAGTTTGGAACCACCAAGAATCTTCCTAGAGCTGGCCGCCAAGCTAAACTGAGCAATAGGGGGAGAAGGGCTTGGTCGGGGAGGTGACCAAGAACCCGATGGTCAATCTGACAGAGCTCCAGAGTTCCTATGTGAAGATTGGAGAATCTTCCGGAAGGACAACCATCTCTGCAGTACTCCACCAATCAGGCCTTTATGGTAGAGTGGCCAGATGGAAGCCACTCCTCAGTAAAAGGCACATGAGAGCCCGGTTGGAGTTTGCCAAAAGGTAGCTAAATGACTCTCAGACGATTAGAAACAATATTCTCTGGTCTGATGAAACCTTTACATTTCAATTGAGCTATAAAGCGTCTCTTCAGCGGTAAGGATTTAGTTTGGATTTTGAAAATGTGCCTCTAAAATGGCATTCTCATCACAAAGTCAGAATTACACGAGACTAATCTCTTGACAGACATTTGAAGCTAAGCTAGCCATCTTGAGAATTTGATCCAGGCTCTTGAGAATGGTCTTACACCTTTTAAAGAGAGGCAAAGATAGTATTTAATTCTCTTATTGAGTTTGTTGTTAATGTTGATTTAAAAGATGAACTTATTTAATAATCACTTAACTGTTTGGTAAACCTATACATTTTAAACTGGTTTGTTTACAACAGATTATGTGAACTACATGGAAGTTGAATTAAGAATAGTTATGAGTGAGCTGTGGGCAGCAGGTAGCCTTGTGGTTAGAGCGTTGGGCCAGCAACTGAAAGCGTGCTAGATCAAATCCCTGACAAGGTAAAAATCAGTCGTTCTGCTCCTGAACAAGGCAGTTCCTAGGCTGTCATTGTAAATAATAATTTGTTCTTAACTAACTTGCCTAGTTAAATAAATACCCCCTCAGGATTATCCATAATCATTGCAGCATCCTCATTAATATAGACATGTTTAGAAACGTATTGTATTCTTATTTGCAATAAAAGTGACCCCAAAATAACACAATACATTATATACTATAAATTTCTGTTTTGCACAAAATAATCTGAAACGCAACTAAAACGAATAGCAAATGCATCCAACAGATTTGTAGAGTTACAAGCTTGTTGTAGTCATTGCATGCTATGAATATGGGACCAATTAACTTTGTACTTTTTTAATACACATATGTGAATTTGTCTGAATACTTTTGGTCTCCTAAAATAGGGGGACTATGCACAAAAAAAGTGTTGTTATTTCTAAATGGTTCACACGATGTGGATGAAAATACATTGGAATTAAAGCTTACAGTCTGGAAGTTAACCTCATAATCATTGCTTGATTTCAAATCTGTCCTCTGCTGTCGTATTGCTCTCTTATATGTATTGCTATCCTACATCTTAAAGATAGTTCAAGTATGTGTATACTTGGTGTGTAAGTGTTAGAATGTGAAAACATTTTCAAAACTTTTTGTTTCACCAGCTCCTCTGAGGTAATCCAACCATAACATTCATCTTATGATTGTTTAGTATACATCTCATGTATTCTACAATCTCATGACAGATCTCACTATTGACATTGAGTTCTTAAGGATCCGCTCTTACTTAATATCTCTTAAGAATCTGCAATAGCATCGAATTGTCCCCGCGATATGCAACTGTTCAGGGAAGTCAGGAACCAGTACACGCAGTCAGTCAAGGCCAGCTTCTTCAGGCAGAAATTTGCATCCTGTAGCTCTAACTCCCAAAAGTTCTGGGACACTGTAAAGTCCATGGACCCAAACTGTTACAGACCTATATCCATCCTGCCCTGCCTATCTAAGGTCTTCGAAAGCCAAGTCAACAAACAGGTCACTGACCATCTCGAATCCCACCGTACCTTCTCCGCTGTGCAATCTGGTTTCCGAGCCGGTCACGGGTGCACCTCAGCCACGCTCAAGGTACTAAACGATATCATAACCGCCATCGACAAAAGACAGTACTGTGCAGCCGTCTTCATCGACCTGGCCAAGGCTTTCGACTCTGTCAATCACCATATTCTTATCGGCAGACTCAGTAGCCTCGGTTTTTCTAATGACTGCCTTGCCTGGTTCACCAACTACTTTGCAGACAGAGTTCAGTGTGTCAAATCGGAGGGCATGTTGTCCGGTCCTCTGGTAGTCTCTATGGGGGTGCCAAAGGGTTCAATTCTCAGCCGACTCTTTTCTCTGTATATATCAATGATGTTGCTCTTGCTGCGGGCGATTCCCTGATCCACCTCTACACAGACGACACCATTCTGTATACTTCCGGCCCTTCCTTGGACACTGTGCTATCTAACCTCCAAACGAGCTTCAATGCCATACAACACACTGTGGCCTTAAACGCTAGTAAAACCAAATGCATGCTTTTCAACCGTTCGCTGCCTGCACCCGCACGCCCGACTAGCATCACCACCCTGGATGGTTCCGACCTAGAATATGTGGACATCTATAAGTACCTAGGTGTCTGGCTAGACTGTAAACTCTCCTTCCAGACTCATATCAAACATCTCCAATCTAAAATCAAATCTAGAGTCGGCTTTCTATTCCGCAACAAAGCCTCCTTCACTCACGCCGCCAAACTTACCATAGTAAAACTGACTATCCTACTGATCCTCGACTTCGGCGATGTCATCTACAAAATAGCTTCCAACACTCTACTCAGCAAACTGGATGCAGTTTATCACAGTGCCATCCGTTTTGTTACGAAGGTCATCTGCAAGTCCATGCTAGGTAACGCTCCGCCTTATCTCAGTTCACTGGTCACGATGGCAACACCCACCCCTGGCACGCGCTCCAGCAGGTGTATCTCACCGATCATCCCTAAAGCTAACACCTCATTTGGCTGCCTTTCGTTACAGTTCTCTGCTGCCTGTGACTGGAACGAATTGCAAAAATCGCTGAAGTTGGAGACTTTTAGCTCCCTCACCAACTTCAAACATCTGCTATCTGAGCAGCTAACCAATCGCTGCAGCTGTACATAGTCTATCGGTAAACAGCCCACCCAATTTACCTACCTCATCCCCATACTGTTTATATTTATTTACTTTTCTGCTCTTTTGCACACCAGTATCTCTACCTGTACATGACCATCTGATCATTTATCACTCCAGTGTTAATCTGCAAAATTGTAATTATTCGCCTACCTCCTCATGCCTTTTGCACACAATGTATATAGACTCTCTTTTTTTCTACTGTGTTATTGACTTGTTAATTGTTTACTCCATGTGTAACTCTGTGTTGTCTGTTCACACTGCTATGATTTATCTTGGCCAGGTCGCAGTTGTAAATGAGAACTTGTTCTCAACTAGCCTACCTGGTTAAATAAAGGTGTTCTCAACAACTGGTTAAATAAAGGTGTTCTCAACTAGCCTACCTGGTTAAATAAGGTGTTCTCAACTAGCCTACCTGGTTAAATAAAGGTGTTCTCAACTAGCCTACCTGGTTAAATAAAGGTGTTCTCAACTAGCCTACCTGGTTAAATAAAGGTGTTCTCAACTAGCCTACCTGGTTAAATAAAGGTGTTCTCAACTAGCCTACCTGGTTAAATAAACAACTAGCCTACCTGGTTAAATAAAGGTGTTCTCAACTAAACCTGGTTAAATAAAGGTGTTCTCAACTAGCCTACCTGGTTAAATAAAGGTGTTCTCAACTAGCCTACCTGGTTAAATAAAGGTGTTCTCAACTAGCCTACCTGGTTAAATAAAGGTGTTCTCAACTAGCCTACCTGGTTAAATAAAGGTGTTCTCAACTAGCCTACCTGGTTAAATAAAGGTGTTCTCAACTAGCCTACCTGGTTAAATAAAGGTGTTCTCAACTAGCCTACCTGGTTAAAAAGGTGTTCTCAACTAACCTGGTTAAATAAAGGTGTTCTCAACTAGCCTACCTGGTTAAATAAAGGTGTTCTCAACTAGCCTACCTGGTTAAATAAAGGTGTTCTCAACTAGCCTACCTGGTTAAATAAAGGTGTTCTCAACTAGCCTACCTGGTTAAATAAAGGTGTTCTCAACTAGCCTACCTGGTTAAATAAAGGTGTTCTCAACTAGCCTACCTGGTTAAATAAAGGTGTTCTCAACTAGCCTACCTGGTTAAATAAAGGTGTTCTCAACTAGCCTACCTGGTTAAATAAAGGTGTTCTCAACTAGCCTACCTGGTTAAATAAACCTGGTTAAATAAAGGTGTTCTCAACTAGCCTACCTGGTTAAATAAAGGTGTTCTCAACTAGCCTACCTGGTTAAATAAAGGTGTTCTCAACTAGCCTACCTGGTTAAATAAAGGTGTTCTCAACTGGCCTACCTGGTTAAATAAAGGTGTTCTCAACTGGCCTACCTGGTTAAATAAAGGTGTTCTCAACTGGCCTACCTGGTTAAATGTGTTTAAATAAAAAGGTGTTCTCAACTGGCCTACCTGGTTAAATAAAGGTGTTCTCAACTGGCCTACCTGGTTAAATAAAGGTGTTCTCAACCTGGTTAAATAAGGTGTTCTCCAGCCTACCTGGTTAAATAAAGGTGCAACTACCTGGTTAAATAAAGGTGTTCTCAACTAGCCTACCTGGTTAAATAAAGGTGTTCTCAACTAGCCTACCTGGTTAAATAAAGGTGTTCTCAACTGGCCTACCTGGTTAAATAAAGGTGTTCTCAACTGGCCTACCTGGTTAAATAAAGGTGTTCTCAACTACCTGGTTAAATAAAGGTGTTCTCAACTGGCCTACCTGGTTAAATAAAGGTGTTCTCAACTGGCCTACCTGGTTAAATAAAGGTGTTCTCAACTAAAGGTGCCTACCTGGTTAAATAAAGGTGTTCTCAACTAGCCTACCTGGTTAAATAAAGGTGTTCTCAACTAGCCTACCTGGTTAAATAAAGGTGTTCTCAACTAGCCTACCTGGTTAAATAAAGGTGTTCTCAACTTCTCAACTAGCCTACCTGGTTAAATAAAGGTGTTCTCAACTAGCCTACCTGGTTAAATAAAGGTGTTCTCAACTAGCCTACCTGGTTAAATAAAGGTGTTCTCAACTAGCCTACCTGGTTAAATAAAGGTGTTCTCAACTAGCCTACCTGGTTAAATAAAGGTGTTCTCAACTAGCCTACCTGGTTAAATAAAGGTGTTCTCAACTAGCCTACCTGGTTAAATAAAGGTGTTCTCAACTAGCCTACCTGGTTAAATAAAGGTGTTCTCAACTAGCCTACCTGGTTAAATAAAGGTGTTCTCAACTAGCCTACCTGGTTAAATAAAGGTGAAATAAAAAATAAAATAATAAGGATCTGCCCCTTTTTTTCAATTTTAGCCTAAAATGGCCTTTCTGCCTTTTGTACCTGCCTTTTTTGCATTGCAAAGATGATGGTACAAAAGAAATACAAAGAAATACTGTTTTTTCTTTGTATTATCTTCTACCAGATCTAATGTGTTATATTCTCCTACATTATTTTCACATTTCCACAAACTTCTAAGTGTTTCCTTTCAAATGGTATGAAGAATATGCATATCCTTGCTTTAGGTCCTGAGCTACAGGCAGTTAAATTTGGGATTGTCATTTTAGACTCAAATTGAAAAAAAAGGACGGATCCTTATGAGATATTAAGTAAGAGTAGTCGGATTCAGTAACAGTAAGAAAAAGAAAAGAAAAGACAATCATATTAAAAGTAATGTGAGAATTGCGTTGTGGAAAGCTTTTATACTGATCAAAAATAGAAATACAAAATGTAAAGTGTTGGTCCTGAAATAAAAGATCCCAGAAATGTTCCATGTGAACAAAAAGCTTATTTCTCTCAAATTATGTACAAATTAGTTTACATCCCTGTTAGTGAGCATTTCTCCTTTGCCAATATAATCCATCCACCTGACAGGTGTGGCATATCAAGAAGCTGAATAAACCGCATGATCATGACACAGGTGCACCTTGTGCTGGGGGTAATAAAAGGTGCCTTTAAAATGTGCAGTTTTGTCACACAACACAATGCCACAGATGACTTACGTTTTGAGGGAGCATGCAATTGGCATGCTGACTGCAGGAATGTCCACCAAAGCTGTTGCCAGATACTTTAATGTTCATTTCTCTACCATACGCCACCTCAAATATACGTTTAGAGAATTTGGCTGCACGTCCAAACGACCTCACAACCGCAGCCCAAGTCCTCCACATCCGGTGCTGAGGACTATTTCTGTCTGTAATAAAATGTATTTCAATTGACTGATTTCCTTAAATTAACTGTAACTCAGTAAAAACATGTATTTCTAGATGAGCACTTATTAAGATTATCCCGATCTGAATAAACAGGAACAAACTCTGCACCCGGTGAACCTCTTCTTCTCTCTTTAGGGACCTGGGCTGATGTCCCTCCAAAGGACCAGTATGGCTTGAAGGGAGGTTCGGTGTGTCTGGCTGTTGCAAAACCACCTGAGGAAATTAAAGGATTTAGCTGGAAGGTCAATAGTACTGTAATAGTTGATGATAAAGAGATCTCTCCTAAATACAAGGAGAAGGTGGATTATAACCCAGTGAACCACACTCTGTGCATTAAGAATCTGACGAACACAGACAGTGGAATTTACATTGCAAATACAAAGAAAATAGATTGGACAGATTCAACGTCTTCATACAAACTTAAGGTGTTGGGTGAGTTTTGTGATTTGTTGTGTTTTGGTAGCCTGCTATGTGTTTCTGCTTTGTTTCAAAAAGCTAATCTCCTTTAAAATGTCTTCACCAGTCATACATGTCAAATGTATCTTTCTGAACTGTGTTGGTTGTTGTAGAAGCTGTTCCCATTCCAGCCATGCAGGTGACATACTACAACTCAAGTACAGGACTTTGTAACATCACAGTGAATTGTTCAGGCTGGATGTTTTCTGTCTGTGATGGAGGTCAGTGCCCACTGTACCAGGATTCTCTGTCAGTCTCTGAGTTCAACATCACTGTTTCCAGTGGTAATGGATTCATCCAGTGTATCGTCAACAATCATGTCAGCACAGAGACCAAATCACAACGAATGAAGGACACATGTAGGTTTAATGAACTCCCTTCCACTTCCTGTGCATTTGTCTATCATTATAAAAAAAATCAACTAAGTTTTAACACCATTGCAGATATATTTTTCTCCAGACAAAATGTGGATCATGCTGTTTTTGTGTGTATATGTGTGTTTGTGTATGTCATGTAAATGTGTATGTGTTTATGTGTGTGTGTGTGTGTGTGTGTGACATCTCAGGTATTGGTGAGAAGAAGGGGATCGCTGCAGCATCACTAGTTGGCATCATTGTGGGCATTGTTACTGGTGGATTATTCTTAGTTGGTGTAGGATGCATCATATCAACCAGAAGATGGCGATCCCCTAAAGAAATACTGCTTCTGAAGGTACCCTCTCATTAATCTATGTTGAAACAACCGTAGAGTCTATTGATGCACCGGTGCGTAAATTTAAGGTAACATAATAATAAAATCAACATATAAATCTGTCAGGTTAAGCTAGAGAATCAGTTTTTTTTGCATGGGCTGCATCTCAATCAACAGCAGATGTGGAATGCCGCCATAGGCGGATGTGGTAGATTGAGATGCAGCCCATGCTACAGCAGTGGTTGTCAAACCAAAAGACATTCCTAAAATTGGTTGTCTCAGGAAAACGTTTGTAGCGTCTGAACGGTTTGGGCTACAAACTAATGTGACCCCACTGAGGAAAGGGGAGATTTTGTTGTTCTCCATTTTGCTCTACGACCTGTTTAAAGGTAGCCAGTATCAATCAATCAAATGTATTTATAAATCCCTTCTTACATCAGCTGATGTCACAATGTGCTGTACAGAAACCCAGCCTAAAACCCCAAACAGCAAGCAATGCAGGTAGAGAAGCACGGTGGCTATGAAAAACTCCCTAGAAAGAACCCAGGAAGAAACCTAAAGAGGAAACAGGCTTTGAGGGGCGGCCAGTCCTCTTCTGGCTCTGCCGGGTGGAGATTATAACAGAACATGGTCAAGATGTTCAAATGTTCAAAGATGACCAGCAGGGTCAAATAATAATTATCGGTACTGGTTAAAAAAATTATGAAAGTATGGAGGTATTCTTGTGCCTCCAACAAAAATAGGTTAAATATGTGTCAATATTTTATCAAAACATTTATAAAATCAAATAGCTAAATGACCCATGGTATGACCATCTTAAAGCAATTCCCCAACCTCCCAACGTCTTAGACTCTTGAGAAATGTAAACAACATTTGCATGTTATGATTACTTATCTCCTAACAGGCCGTTGTTCCAGAAGTTGACAACCCAGTGAGCACTATACCAGGAAGACCAGAACCCCAGAACACCCCTGGATCTGAGGTGACATCTATCTACGTTACTGCAGGCAGACCAGGAGCAGTACCAGCATCAGCAGAAGGAGAAGAGGGGCATCCAGGGGACAAAGAGTACACTTCACCAGAAGAGATGATAGAACCACAGTCCCCCCCACAGGCAGAGACATTCTACAGCACCCTACAGCTACCAGCTGCAGCACAGCACCACCCAGTGGACAAAGGAAATAATGTAAAGAAACCAGACACGGTGTACTGCACAATAGGATATTACCCCTCCATCCTTCTCAGAGACCCACTGATGTTACTTTGATAAAGATTTAACCCATAGACTCAGGTACCGAATGCAAACACAGGGGAAATTATGAAGGAGAGAGAATTCTGACAAAAACATTTGTTTGTTTTTGTCTAAATTCATCCAAATTCAAAGTGTCAATCTGCGATTGCTACGTACTTTTACATGAATTGTATATAACTATTGATTCCTGCAGAATACAACATATGCTTGTTTAACTCCATTGTTTGTAAAAATTGTAATTAAATTGGTGGCAGGGTACCCGTGTTATTATTATTTGAACTGCAGTTTTCCCCTTTAACGATAGATTGTTCTGCATACTGTCTTATTTCTGTAAATGAAAACTAAAACATACAGATGAATACAGTATCACTGTACATGCTTTAAAATAACTGTTATACACAAAACAGCTGAATTGAAAATGGGAAACCCATCCAATCAATCAAATTGACCAATCCAATTTGTAAGTCGCTCTGGATAAGAGCGTCTGCTAAATGACTTAAATGTAATGTAAATGTAAATACATAAACCAATCATTCAATGAATAAATCAAGCAAGCAAGCAACAACCAACCTAGTATGTAATAATGTTTCTTTTTTTTATACATTTATACATGTCTAATTATTTTATAGGATGAGAAATCATATTTACAAATATAACTATAAAAGGTATCTGTCACATCCAGCTGGTTATGTGGAGGAACTACAGATATGGCAGTCAATTCTGACTAAAAGCATTTGTCCTGTGGACAAAAGCTCACATATCGGAGTAGCTGCAGTTCTGGATTTTCTGAAAACCCCGATTTGACACAGCGCTCCACTGCCGCTTCCCCTCCTTGATTGGAGATGATCGCCTTTGGCTCGTGTAGCCATAGAGATAGATAGAGAACTTTAGTGCCCAAAATATAATTTTAGAATGGTCAGCGCCTTTGAGGGCTTTCACGATTTTGAAGAAGTCAACTGGGTGGGACTTTTATGGGTTAAGGAAGGATCACATAATTCCATCCAGGTCATCAGGAGTGATCAGAAAATGAATTATACTTGTGAGCAAACATTCCATAACTGCAGGTGGCAGTAAATAGCCAACCTTGGTTTATACCTCTTCAAATAACACATTCATTTTGTTTACCAACTCATAAAAGTAGTAGAAGAAGAACTTTACTACTTCAAAATGGAGATGCTCTCTCAGACGCCATAATGGGATAGATACAATGTTGCTTTCTCTGACTATGTCTATGGGTGTAGCATACAAACTAAATGTTGTACAAAACGGACATGGTTGACAGGGCTTGCAGACAGGCAGTCAAAGTAGTCATGTTATTTTTCAGCAACTCTGGCTGCGATATGGCAGCAACTACAAAGATTAGCCTACATCATCAAAACGCAGATTCTATTTGCTCCAATGCAATGTGTGGAGACTGCATCCTACCGGTGCAACTACAATTGCCTTTAAAACAGACAGAGAAGGTTGTAACCTGTTCGTTTAAATGAGGCAGAGACTTAGGCTTAGGCTACATCTCCATGGTTCAGAGGATGGAGAGTAAAGAGAGAAACGTGAAGGGAGGTTGAGTGTGAACAGCAGCTATGTAGAAATAATGTGTGTGTGAGAAAACAGAACGTGATCCAGATCCGTAGCTTTAAGAAGAAGTTTCCCAAGCGGTGATCCTCAAATACAGTGAAATATAGCTAGTACTCTGCGTTAACATCCACATCATACATTATGGGTTAATTTTCCTGGACATAGATTAAGTCTAGTCCCAGACTATAAACTATGTTAAATGGAGAATCTTCCTTGAATATGCTTCTTAGTCCAGGACGGAATTAAATGGATTACAAACCAACCCAGTTGCTTAGTGTTAGTTGAGCTTTCTTCCTTTTACATTGGAATATATGTATTGGAGATGATTGTTAATAATACTGAAATAACTTTAACTTGATATAAAATGGTACTTTACACCATGGAGATTAATGTGTAAAGTCATGTGGCTGCGTGTTTGTGTGTGCGTGCCTGTGTTCATGCATGGGTTTGTGTGTACCTGTGTGTGCGTGTGTGTGCATGTGTGAGTGTGCTATGCATCTTTATGTTTCAGTCAATGTGATTGTGTGTCTGCATGTAGGTGTGATTTAACATATGTATGTTCATATGTTTACTGAACAAAAATATAAAACGCAACATGCAACAATTTCAAAGATTTTACTCAGTTAAAGTTCATATGAATGAAATCAGTCAATTGAAATAAACTCATTAGGCCCTAATCTATGAATTTCATAGGACTGGGAATACAGATATGTTTAAAATTAGCTGATTTTTTTTTTTTACCAAGTAAAACTACTCAAAATACACCCAATTGGGAGAATGACCCAATATGTATTTCTCACATGCACAAGTACAGTAAAATGCTTAACTTGCGAGCCCTTCCCAACAATGCATTATTCAATATCAAAATAGTAGAACAACATTTTTTTACAAAAACAAGAGAAATAAGAAAGAACAAATATGAAATTAATACGGGAGAGTGTAAGCTATATACAGGGTCCGTGTCAGTACCAAGCTATATGTAATCTATATACAGGGTCTGTGTCAGTACCAAGCTATATGTAAGCTATATACAGGGTCTGTGTCAGTACCAAGCTATATGTAAGCTATATACAGGGTCCGTGTCAGTACCAAGCTATATGTAAGCTATATACAGGGTCTGTGTCAGTACCAAGCTATTTGTAAGCTATATACAGGGTCTGTGTCAGTACCAAGCTATATGTAAGCTATATACAGGGTTTGTGTCAGTACCAAGCTATATGTAAGCTATATACAGGGTCCATGTCAGTACCAAGCTATATGTAAGCTATATACAGGGTCCATGTCAGTACCAAGCTATATGTAAGCTATATACAGGGTCTGTGTCAGTACCAAGCTATATGTAAGCTATATACAGGGTCTGTGTCAGTACCAAGCTATATGTAAGCTATATACAGGGTCCGTGTCAGTACCAAGCTATATGTAAGCTATATACAGGGTCTGTGTCAGTACCAAGCTATATGTAAGCTATATACAGGGTCCGTGTCAGTACCAAGCTATATGTAAGCTATATACAGGGTCTGTGTCAGTACCAAGCTATATGTAAGCTATATACAGGGTCTGTGTCAGTACCAAGCTATATGTAAGCTATAAACAGGGTCAGTGTCAGTACCAACCTATATGTACAGTGGGGCAAAAAAATATTTAGTCAGCCACCAATTGTGCAAGTTCTCCCACTTAAAAATATGAGAGAGGCCTGTCATTTTCATCATAGGTACACTTCAACTATGACAGACAAAATTAGAAAAAAAATCCAGAAAATCACATTGTAGGATTTTTAATGAATTTATTTGCAAATTATGTTGGAAAATAAGTATTTGGCCAATAACAAAAGTTGATCTCAATACTTTGTTATATACCCTTTGTTGGCAATGAATGAGGTCAAATGTTTTCTGTAAGTCTTCACAAGGTTTTCACACACTGTTGCTGGTATTTTGACCCATTCCTCCATGCAGATCTCCTCTAGAGCAGTGATGTTTTGGGGCTGTTTGCTGGGCAACATGGACTTTCAACTCTCTCCAAAGATTTTCTATGGGGTTGAGATCTGGAGTCTGGCTAGGCCACTCCAGGACCTTGAAATCCTTCTTACGAAGCTACTCCTTCTTTGCCCGGGCGGTGTGTTTGGGATCATTGTCATGCTGAAAGACCCAGCCACGTTTCATCTTCAATGCCCTTGCTGATGGAAGGAGGTTTTCACTCAAAATCTCACGATACATGGCCCCATTCATTCTTTCCTTTACACGGATCAGTCGTCCTGGTCCCTTTGCAGAAAAACAGCCCCAAAGCATGATGTTTCCACCCCCATGCTTCACAGTAGGTATGGTGTACTTTGGAAGCAACTCAGCATTCTTTGTCCTCCAAACACGACGTGTTACGTTTTTACCAAAAAGTTATATTTTGGTTTCATCTGACATTCTCCCAATCTTCTTCTGGATCATCCAAATGCTCTCTAGCAAACTTCAGACGGGCCTGGACATGTACTGGCTTAAGCAGGGGGACACGTCTGGCACTGCAGGATTTGAGTCCCTGGCGGCGTAGTGTGTTACTGATGGTAGGCTTTGTTACTTTGGTCCCAGCTCTCTGCGGGTCATTCACTAGGTCCCCCCGTGTGGTTCTGGGATTTTTGCTCACCGTTCTTGTGATCATTTTGACCCCACGGGGTGAGATCTTGCGTGGAGCCCCAGATCAAGAGAGATTATCAGTGGTCTTGTATGTCTTCCATTTCCTAATATTTGCTCCCACAGTTGATTTCTTCAAACCAAGCTGTTTACCTATTGCAGATTCAGTCTTCCCAGCCTGGTGCAGGTCTACAATTTTGTTTCTGGTGTCCTTTGACAGGTCTTTGGTCTTGGCCATAGTGGAGTTTGGAGTGTGACTGTTTGAGGTTGTGGACAGGTGTCTTTTATACTGATAACATGTTCAAACAGGTGCCATTAATACAGGTAACGAGTGGAGGACAGAGGAGTCTCTTAAAGAAGAAGTTACAGGTCTGTGAGAGACAGAAATCTAGCTTGTTTGTAGGTGACCAAATACTTATTTTCCAACATAATTTGCAAATAAATTCATTAAAAATCCTATAATGTGATTTTCTGGATTTTTTTTCTTATTTTGTCTGTCATAGTTGAAGTGTACCTATGATGAAAATTACAGGCCTCTCTCATCTTTTTAAGTGGGAGAACTTGCACAATTGGTGGCTGACTAAATACTTTTTTTGCCCCACTGTATAGGTAGGGATTAGGAGAAACTGACTGGTAGCAGGATATATATTTTTTATATAATAATGTGAAACAATATAGCCGTGTAAACAGGGCTTAAAAGTGACTGGTAGGAGGAATGTATTCATATTTCAATGTGAAACATTTTAGAGTTTATTCATGGTGATGTAGTCTGCACATTCGGAAAGTATTCAGACCCCTTGACATTTTCCACATTTTGTTAGGTTACAGCCTTATTCTAAAGTTGATTAAATCGTTTCCCCCTCATCAATCTACACAATACCCCATAATGACAAAGCAAAAACAGTTTTTAGAATTTTTTCCAAATCTCTATAAAAAAATGGAAACATCACAATTAGATAAGTATTCAGACCATGTGATTGCAGCCTAGAGTCTTCTTGGGCATGAGGATACAAGCTTGGCACACCTGTATTTGGGGAGTTTCTCCCATTTTTCTCTGCAGATCCTCTCAAGCTCGGTCAGATTGGATGGGTAGCGTCACTGCACAGCTATTTTCAGGTCTCTCCAGAGATGTTTGATCGAGTTCAAGTCCAGGCTGGGCCTCTCAAGGACATTCAGAGACTTGTTCGAAGCCACTCCTTAGTTTTCTTGCTTTTGTGTGTAACAGATGTAAATCGTGTTCTCCTTGCGTTGTGTTTTGTCCAAATAAATTACATCAGCCAGTGGTCCCAGTTCAGCATCGGTATTGATGGCTGTCGATGGCTCTGTAGCATGAAGACAACTGTGTTAGCAGTGGCTTATGTGACCATTACATCGGTGTATGCTGCTAACACACTTATTTACAGCAATCATATGCCAAAGCACATCCCAGAAAGCCCCTCAATTCCTAACAGGTACCATATACCCACACATGTATAAATCAGTAATGTACTGAACCTTGTACACATTGTAAAATAGAAAATAGAAAACAGTATTCAGAATGTGACCTACCCCTTACATCACATTTTCATACCGGGAAGACCTGACGTTCGCATTCTCCCCTTATCTGCAAGCTGGGCCAAACACATCACGCCTTATTGTCATCAGATTGAACCAACCAATAAGAATGCTTGAACATTAAATACACCTTTCTTTAGAGGTAAGTGGAAACATAACCAACCCTGTTACATGTGCTTAGCGTCGTTGTCCTGCTGGAAGGTGAACCTTCGCCCCAGTCTGAGCTCCAGTTTGCTCTGGAGCAGGTTTTTGTCAAGGAACTCTGTACCTTCTTCCATTCATCTTTCTCTCGATCCTGACTAGTCTCCCAGTCCCTGCCACTGAAAAACATCCACACAGCTTGATGCTGCTGCAGAGATGGTTGTCCTTCTTTCTCCCATCTACACAAGGGAACTCTAGAGCTCTGTCAGAGTGACCATAGGGTGACCTCCACCGATTGCTCAGTTTGGCAGGGCGGAGTCTTGTTGGTTCCAAACTTCTTCCTTTTAAGAATGATGGAAGCCACTGTGTTCTTGGAGACCTTCAGTGCTGCAGAAATGTTTTGGTACCCTTTCCCAGATCTGTGCCTCGACACAATCCTGCCTCGGAGATATACAGATAATTCCCTTTTGGTTTTTGCTCTGGCATGTGCTTGGTTTGACATGTGCTTTGTTCTCTCACTTGTGCTTGGTTTTTGCTCTGACATGCACTATCAGCTGTGAGACCTTATATAGACAAGTGTGTGTGCCTTTCCAAATCATGTCCAATCAATTGAATTTACCACAGGTGGACTCCAATCAAGTTGAAGAAACATCTCAAGGATGATCAATGGAAGCAGGATGCACCTGAGCTCAGGGTCTGTCATTATGGGGCATTGTGTATAGATATTATTTAGAATAAACCTTTTATGGTGTGAGGATAGTTTGTGAAAAGCAATTACTTTATATTAACATGTAAAGTTGAAGTTGGAAGTTTACATACACTGTCATGTCCTGACCTTAATTCCTTTTGTATGTTTATATTTTAGGTTGGGGTGGGCATTCTATGTTTTGTTCTTGTGTTTATATTTCTATGTGTTTGGCCTGGTATGGTTCCCAATCAGAGGCAGCTGTCAATCGTTGTTTTTCACCATTCGGGACAGTTTTGTTTTTTCTTTATTCGCTTGTTCGTTTGTTTCCTGTGTTCAGTGTAATAAATATGACGAACACTTACCACGCTGCATGTTGGTCTGATATTTCCTACTCCTCCTCAGAAGAGGAAGACGACAACAGTTACATACACCTTAGCCAAATACATTGAAATTTAGATTTTTCTCAATTCCTGACATTTAATCCAAGTAAAATGCCCTGTTTTAGGTCAGTTAGGATCACCACTTTCTTTTAAGAATGTGAAATGTCAGAATAATTGTAGAGAGAATGATTTATTTAAGCTTTTATTTCTTTCATCACATTCCCAGTGGGTCAGAAGTTTACATGCACTTAATTAGTATTTGGTAGCATTGCCTTGAAATTGTTTAACTTGGGTCAATCGTTTCGGGTAGCCTTCCACAAGCTTCCCACAATAAGTTGGGTGAATTTTGGCCCATTACTCCTGACAGAGCTGGTGTAACTGAGTCAGGTTTGTATGCTTCCTTGCTCGCACATGCTTTTTCAGTTCTGCCCTTACACTTTCTATGGGATTGAGGTCAAGGCTTTGTGATGGCCACTCCAATACCTTTACTTTGTTGTCCTTAAGCCATTTTGCCACAATTTTGGAAGTATGTTTGGGGTCATTGTCCATTTGGAAGACCCATGCTTTAACTTCCTGATTGATGTCTTGAGATGTTGCTTCAATACATCCACATAACTTTCCTTTTCATGATGCCATCTATTTTGTGAAGAGCACCAGTCCCTCCTGCAGCAAAGCACCCCCACAACATGATGCTGCCACCCCCGTGCTTCACGGTTGGGATGGTGTTCTTCGGCTTGCAAGCCTCCCCCTTGTTTCTCCAAACATAACAATGGTCATTATGGCCAAACAGTTATATTTTTGTTTCAACAGACCAGAGAATATTTCTCCAAAAAGTACAACCTTTGTCCCCATGTGCAGTTTCAAACCGTAGTCTGGCTTTTTTATGGCGGTTTTGGAGCAGTCGCTTCTTCCTTGCTGAGCGGCCTTTCAGGTTATGTCGGTATAGGACTCGCTTTACTGTGGATATAGATACTTTTGTACATGTTTCATCCATTATATTCACAAGGTCCTTTGTTCTGTGATTTATTTACACTTTTCACACCGAAGTACGTTCATCTCTAGGACACAGAACGTGTCTCCTTCCTGAGCAAAATGATGGCTGCATGGTCCTATGGTGTTTATACTTGCGTACTATTGTTGGTACAGATGAACGTGGTACCTTCAGGCGTTTGGAAATTGCTCCCAAGCATGAACCAGACTTGTGGAGGTCTACAATTTTTCTTCTGAGGTCATTTCTTTTGATTTTCCCACGATGTCAAGCAAAGAGGCACTGAATTTGAAGGTAGGCTTTGAAATACATCCACAGGTACATATCCAATTAACTCCAATTATGTCAATTAGCCTATCAGAAGCTTCTAAAGCCATGACATCATTTTCTGGAATTTTCCAAGCTGTTTTAAAGCACAGTCAACTTAGTGTATGTAAACTTCTGACCCACTGGAATTGTGATACAGTGAATTATAAGTGAAATAATCTGTCTGTAAACAATTGTTGGAAAAATGACTCGTGTCATGCACAAAGTAGATGTCCTAAACGACTTGCCAAAACTATAGTTTGTTAACAAGAAATTTGTGGACTGGTTGAAAAATGAGTTTTAATGACTCCAAACTAAGTGTATGTAAACTTCTGACTTCAACTGTATAAGCAATTCAGCTTTTAGCTGCCGTTTATGCCATAAAGACTAGTTGTTAGGGGCAACCAAAAGGTTGCTGGTTCAAATCCCCGACTTCAACTGAATTTCTAGATGAAATACAAATTCATTTTGGTGAAAAAGTGACTGGATGATGTTGTGTGTTGCACTTAGTGAAAATGCCTTTAGAGTTTTGAACCAACTGCCTTTTTGATGACCTGTTAGGAGTTCTTTTACTAATCGTTGTGAAAACATACCACATACTTGTGATAAGTGCACACACACTCACACACTTGCTTTTCTGTCCTTGTAGGGACCTAAACTTGATTTTTTTTCAAACTCTAATTTTCCCAAACCCCCTAAACCAAACCTTAACACTAACCTTAGCCCTACATTAACCCCTAATTCTAACCCTAATTCTAACCCTAATTCTAACCCTAATTCTAACCCTAAACCTAACCCTAATTCTAACCCTAATTCTAACCCTAATTCTAACCCTAATTCTAACCCTAAACCTAACCCTAAACCTAACCCTAATTCTAACCCTAATTCTAACCCTAATTCTAACCCTAAATCTAATCCCTAAATTTAAAATTAAATAAAAATCAAATCACATTTTATTGGTTGCATGCACATATTTATCAGATTTTATTGTGGGTGTAGCTAAATGCTTTTGTTCCTAGCTCCAACAGTGTAGTATTTTCTAACAACACAAAACAATACATGCAAATCTAAAAAGTAAAATTAATGGAATTAGGAAGTTTTATTATTTTTAAAATAGATTTAACCAGGAAGGGCTCATTGAGATTTAAAATCTATTTTTCAAGAGCGTCCTTGCCAAGATAGGCAGCACAAAGTCATTACAAAAATTATAGGCAAACAACATGAAAAACTACAAGTAATCTGGTAAAAGCCATAGAATTCACAAGAGTATAACAAAATCAAAAACATCAAATTAAAAACATTGACAGGTCAGGGAATTCAGTCTCAAGATCATTCATCAGTGATTTAAAAATACCAATAAATATGTACATACATAAATATGTATGCATATGATGGGATGTACATTATGGATAGTATACTACATAGTCTATCCAAATATCTGTAGAATATGTAGGATAGAATAGTATATGTACAGCAATAGTTAAATAGAATAGGCCTTGACTAGAATGCAGTATATACATATAAAATGGGTAAAACAGTATGTCAACATTATTAAAGTGACCAGTGTTCAGCGACTACGTACTGTACAGTACATACTGTAGGGGCAGTAGTATCTAAGGTGCAGGGTTGAGTACCAGCTGGTAGCCAGCTAGTGATAGTGACTAAGTAGCCTTTGTTCTCATGGGGACGTGGGAAATGTCCCCAGAAGGGAGAATTGTCCTTGTTTTACTATTCTTGTGGGGGACTTTTGGGGATTTCACTCTTGGGGATTTCACACACAGCAAAATGTCAGACGACTTGAAACCTTTACAACTATCTTAAAGGAAACTGCATTGTGAACCTCAGCCTGAAGAGAAAGAGAAGGAGGTAGAAACCACACAATGTTCATTTTAGAAATGTGAGATGTTAAATCTGGTATTTTACCCTGATCTGTCAACTTCGAGTGACTAATATACTGAATTAAACAACGGTAACATTTACTCACCTCACTACTTCTTCCGTCAACTTAAAGCTGTTTATGACTCAATGGGGGACTTCTGTGTTGTGCAAAGTTTACCTCCTGATGACACACTTTGCTGAAGTGTCAAATTAAATCATAATGCCAGATAATAATGAGATTACAGTATTCACAGATCTATGCTGTACTTTCTTTTAGCTGTCTGAAACGTATTGCTATCCCACATCTTAAAGCTAGTTCCAGTATGGGTATCTCTAGTTCATCAGTAGCTCCATTTATACCTGCCACTTACGTGTCTTGTTTTGATATTTTTCTTATCTTGCCAGATTATATTTATAAAATCTGATGAAAATCCGTTCAAAATGCGTTATTTAATCATCTACAACTCACTAAAAATGTGGGTGCATTCAGAATGAGGACAAGATCAGGACAAAGGACACATGCTAGAACCAGGTATGAATGTGGCTAAAAATATATTTTTGCACCTGTTCCTCTGAGGTAATCCGACCATAGCACTTGTTTGGTGATTGTTGAACACATGAGATGTATTACTAAACAATCTCAAGACAGACCTCACTATTGAAGTTGAGTTGCTTAAATTACCTCTTTCTTTAAATCAACATTAACAACAAAATCATTTACGGAATGAAAGACTATCTTTGACTGGCCATAATCTATTTCTCAAACTAGATAGCTCAGCTTTAAATGCCTGACTTTGTGATGTGAATGAGATATTGGACATGTCTAACACAATTTGTAAATGCTTTAATTAGAGACAATGTCTAAACATTGGCAACAGCTGTAAATGGTTAACGAGTAGTTTAGATGGGTCGTTAAATCTACGGTTAGGGTGAGGAGGTGTAGCTCTCTTTTAAGGTGTGAGAGGAACTGCGACCAGAAATTGAAACTCTTACAGTTGACTGATTCTGTTCTGTTCTGAGAAGAGCTGTTTGAAGTTCTCAGCTGTGAAGATGTTCTGGATCTGAATCACTGTATTTCCATGGCAAGAAAAATCAACATTTTCAGGCCTACAGCTTATATGATAAAATGGAACTGAATAATTTCCTGGCTGATGTTGACTCATAGTCAAAAATTAAAAAAAATATTTTCTTCCCAATAACAATACAAAATCCCTGCATGTTTCCTTCATGGAAGTGGGGACTTTAACAGAGATGTAGGGGGTTTTGTTTAGTTTTGAAATACACCTTCATGTTTCCAATTCCTTCAGTGCAGTTTTGTAGGGACTTTGTTTGATAGAGGTTGACCAAAACAGAGCTGTTGTAAATCTTCACATTTATAAAAACAGACCCTTCATAGTATATTACCTGTTAGGATGATGAGGTTCCAGTATTATAGATGGGCCCTGACCTAGCCAACACCTTGTAAACCATCACAGACATTGGGTGCGATCAGCAGAACGCAACGTTTAGGAATGTTAAGTTAGAAATATAATTTGTAGAACAAACAGGCTTCTCTTTCATGTAGAAAATAAGTACATTGTGGCATTTCTGTCTGCAACATTCCAACGTTTGACTACTGAATGTGGCACTGATGAACCAAACCCTCTGACCTACACAGCTCTGACCGGCATTACAAAATACATTTACTGGCAGCATAGCCTGGAGCAGCATGCACATACCGATAGAACACATGGGGATTGATTGCTCTGTTTGTACCAACAAAACTGTGGTTATATGTAGAGACCAGACAACAAAGTTTAAATCAAACCTCTAATCTTGATAAATCAACATATCCCCAAGCAACTGGGAGAGTGTGAGTGATCAATTTTGTACAACAGCGAACCAATCAGTTTGTAAAACAGTGCAACTACACGAATCCGACAAGTAATATTTTTCCCTAAAAGGAAAAGACAAAGAGCAACTTGGAGACATAAATTAGAGTAATATACAGTTCAATGCGCTCGAAATGAAAGTAGAGGCTATCGCGTCAGACATGCACAACAAAACAAACAAATTGCTACAGTCTGTTGTTAAAAAGTACATGCGCTCGAAATGAAAGTAGAGGCTATCGCGTCAGACATGCACAAACAAGACATGTGCAGGAATGAACACGACAACAAAATGTGCCTTTTGGAAACAAAGTTGCAAACTTTAGAAGATGAATTGGTCCAGCAAGAAAACAGAATGAGATTAAAAAGCATGAGAATATTGTCTTTACCAGAAGACCAGCTACTTGATCGAACATATATCAGAGAAACTTGAAATGGGTGTAACACCAGAAGATCTTGAACGATTCCAAAGGATTGAGGTGAAACACACTAAATTCCCAGCATGGTAATCTTCAAACTGTGGAACTACCAAACCAAAACCAAAATTCTGAAGGCACAAGGGGGAAAGGAGATCAAAATCCAAGGCCAGACCATTCGAGTCATCCAGTATCTGTCTGCTAAACTGAGAAAAAGACACAAGGAATACCTTCCAATCAGTCACTGGACGAAGAGGGGATTAAATCTCATTCCCAGCCGTGATGTGGGTATGGAAGGGAACGCAAAGGATGGAATTCACAAGTGCTGATGAAGCCCTAACCAAGCTGCAAGAAACCTTTCCAGTCAAAGTCCTACAAACACTGCGTATAATTGAGATCTCCACGGGCAAAGTAAAGTCCCCTGCACTGAGAAGATGATGAAGTGGGAAAAAGCTATGAGCACACAGTGGGCTACATACAGTGCGGCCTGAGACCAGCTTATTGTAGTTGAGACAATATTCGTTCCACCCCCCCCCCCAATATAATCTATACTCTACTTTCCCCAAGTAACTGTTCTTGTCTGATGGAGTAATGATAGAAGTAGCTAATGCCAATGGGCTACATGGACACTGACATGACAATTCAAAGGGGGAAATCAAATATGTGTGTCAATAACTGTTCTCTGTGTGTGTGTGTGTGTGTGTGTGTGTGTGTGTGTGTGTGTGTGTGTGTGTGTGTGTGTGTGTGTGTGTGTTTATAGCTAAGATCCAATGGTGGTAATTGGTGAGAGTGGAGATGGACTCTATCTGAGGGATTGGGACTCGGTAGCTGGGAGGGCATCTGACACTTCCCTGAAGAACGTGAGGTTCCTCCAATAAACTCACTTCGGTCTTTCGGTGGACCCATTCTCCCCGAGTAGAGCCCCACCAGCCACTAAACTTGAATTACAAACTGACCACAGTCCTTAAATTGCAGTCCTTCTCCAATCTATTTACAATAACATAATCCACAGATTTTTGGTACATTAGAAGTGGAGTTTAATGAGGGTGAAAAAACCAGAAGCGTTGCACTTCTTGACACAAACCAATGCACCTCACACCTACTACCCTACCCTGTTCAAAGTCACATATATATTTTGTCTTGCCTGTTTACCCTCTGAATGGCACACATGCATGTCTCAAATGTATCAAGGCTTAAAAATGGTTCTTTAACCTGTTTCCTCCCCTTCATCTACACTGATTGAAGTGGATGTAACAAGTGACATCAATAAGGGATCATAGCTTTCAACTGGTCAGGTCAGTCTGTGTCATGGAAAGAGCAGGTGTTCTTAATGTTTTGTACACTCAGTGTACATATTTGCATGTAAGTAATCAATATTTACAATAGCCCTGTTGTGCATGGCCATTAGTTTCCTCTAAAAACATCTTGAGTAGTCTGAAGGTGGCACGATTATATTTTTGTTCAACTTCTATGGCACTCTACAAAGGACCCAGGGCTCTAAAGTGTGATCAACTTGGTCGACTATGCGGCAAAACCTTTTGCAGTGTGACCAGGACTGTGCCATCATAGGGCATCGGTCAGAATGCAATGACGAGATGGAGAAGATGGTACAATTCCATTTATTTCACACACAGCAAAGGCAAACACAGACACAGGGGGGGGGGGGGGTTTGATCCTGGATTCTGTTGGCTTGTAAGTTTGGTAGGTAGGGTTAGGAAGGATGTGAGACAGAGGTTAGCTTGAATGATGCTGTGGAGCGGTGAAGGTTTCAACTTCTTGCCTGATGGTCCACAGTGTTACGTCTTCAACTTCACCCTGTAGCTGGAGGTGTCAGGCAGCTCGTTGTAGGAGGGGGGGGTTCTCTCAAAAACATAATCAGGATTGCATAAGTGTCAAGGGATCTTTCTCTGTTGTGTAGGGTTACCTTGACTAGTTTAAGGAGAACTCTGTTGTTGGTATCAGGTCTGTTGAGGTAAAGAGGTAAAGGGTCCGTACAGTTGAGGCACCTGTTGTTACCCGGATGCTGGTTGACCTCACATAGGATCTGTAGGTGTCTCCCTTTGCAGGTTGAACAAGGTTTCTTTAGGTCAATTTGAAAAGCCTGGCGATTACGTGCACAGTGCACAGCGCCAGCAACGCTGTTACTCCTGTACCCAGCTCAGCCTTTAGCCCTTTGACATATGTTGGAATTGATCAAATCTACTGATGTGGTGGTCAGTGGAGCTTCAATAAGGACAGGTTGGGGAGTTTGTCACTGTTTGGAAATATGGTGGAGGAGGGTTACTGTCTGTGGTCTTTTGGGTCCCATGGAGGATGGTGGTGGCACCCTGGCTGGACCTACGGGACTTCCCCTGTGGAACCTGAGCAGCTGGGTAATGCTCCTTTCTTGGCAGACATCTTGCTACGGTCTGGAGCCAGGCAGAGAAGTCCCGAAGGTCATAAGTCATGGAGCTTGTGTGGTTTTGGTAGATTTACCTTTTGAAGAGAATAGTGTTCTGTCGGCAGCTTTTCCTGTATGAGACCCACAGAGCAATTTAGCCTGACCTCTTCCATCCATTGTGTGTGTGGCCGATGTGAAATGGCTAGCTAGTTAGCGGTGATGCGCGCTAATAGCGTTTCAATCGGTGATGTCACTTGCTCTGAGACCTAGAAGTAGTTGTTCCCCTTGCTCTGCAAGGGCTGTGGCTTTTGTGGAGCTGGGGGTAACGATGCTTTGTGAGTGAATGTGGATGATGTGTGCAGAGCCCAGGTTGGGGCGAGGAGAGGGACGGAAGCTATACTGTTACATTGATGCTGTTGACCCGGATAACTGGTGCTGCGGAAAAGGAGTAGGTCAAAAGGGGAGTGAGTGTGGCCGATGTGAAATGGCTAGCTAGTTAGCGGTGGTGCACGCTAATGGTGTTTCAATTGGTGACGTCATTTGCTCTGAGACCTAGAAGTAGTTGTTCCCCTTGCTCCGCAAGGGCCGTGGCTTTTGTGGTGCGATGGATAACGTTGCCTCGTGAGTGACTGTGGTTGATGTGTGCAGAGGGTTCCTGGCTCGAGCCCAGTTTGGGGCGAGGAGAGGGACGGAAGCTATACTGTTGCATGTGCATGAGGCCAATAAGGGACTGGACGCATAGCGCGAAGCCATCAAGGGCATTACCATCTCCTGGCCTGATGGATGGCAGGTCCATGATGGCTATTAGTTCCCTCATGGTCAGCTGCCGGGGTTGCCCATACCTCTGATCCAGAACCGGTACTGCCTAGCTAAAGGAGTAATAAAGGCATTTCAATTAATTATATGAAGTGTGCCTTGGTCCTCCTTTCTTTTGATGACCAATTCACCCCTTTTACCAAAGAGCACCTTCTATCTACCAACATTTACTATTGTGTACCTTAGTAGCGCTTCCCTTCCTCCTCTTTCTATTAGGTAACATATAAATATGTTCTTGCTCTTAACCATCTCATCATATTGTAGTTTCACTTATCTGTGAACTGTTGTCTGGAATAAGTCGGTTCTGGGAACCAGGTGCAGGCTTTGTTTTTTTCCCAGCACTACAAAGCTGTTTCAAATAACAAACTCATCCACAAGATTTGATTATTCGAATCTGCTGTGTAATGCTAGGGGGAAACCAAAATGTGCACCCAGGGGGAGCCCCAGGACCGATTTTGTGAAACCCTGGTTTAGAGACCATGTGACAAAACCAGATTGGGCAAGAGCAATAGTGGTTTTTATGTGCACAACCCCTTATGAAAACAACATCTGAATTTCACGTGAACACGTGCTATCTCGTGTGATAACATAAAACTACATGTTAGCACATGTGAGAACATGATCTCATGTTGAATACATGTGACAACATGGGGATGCTAAATCTCAACATGTGATACCATGAATGTGATGCTGTATTCTTACAGCTAAATTAATGTGGTCATGTGAAAGTACAGTATGATACTGTAAGCTGATTACTTGGGACTCAACCTCACTTGGGATTTGGTCCAGCAACAATTAGGACTTACTTATTGTAAAGAATGCATTTCTGCACTTTGCTTAAAGCTGCCCAGAATCAAGTAAATACTTGTCCAATTATAACCACCAATGTAAAACTAGCAGTGCTCAAGGACATTTGACATTGGAGAGTAAACATGAATTCTTTGGGGATTTGAACTTGCAACCTCTTGGTTGGGAGAGCATTCATGTTTCTGCAGTGCCACCAGGTTCATACTTATTGCTTGGACCATCTATTAATATCAGTGTTATCCATTGTATCACTTTATTTGTATATTTGATTAGTAAAATAGAGTTATAGTAATGATTAAAGTCCAGTTACATTTTGTTTACACAAAATAGAAATGAAAAAGATTATAATAATATAACCTGCCAGGTCACAGGGGAAATGATTAGCAGTATTACTAAACTAAAGCACCATTGCATAAACAATTGTAAAGGATGAATTGCATAAAGAAATATTCATGGAAATATATTCATGGCAAGATATAAAAAAAGTAATTTGTTAATTGTATTGGACACTGTATTGTGCCCTTATATGCGTGCCTGTGCCTTCACGCATTAATCAATCTCGTCTTCTCTTTATCCTTCGGGTCCACAGTCAGCACAGAGCTTCGAGGCTTTGTGCGAACAAGCCTCACAAACAAATCGGTTGCACTGCACAAAGTTTTCATGGGCCTTGATTCGTGTGCACCTGCCGCAGGTATGGCATAATCTCTCTGAAGCAGCTGTGTGGCATGGTCTCTCTGGAAAAAGTCCACCCCATACCGATCAGACCAAAATGATTCCATATCAATGCTCTTTCTGCCGTAAGCCCTGTGGACATACAAGAGTGCAATAAATGCTTTGAGTTCATCCATAGACATGACCCATGTACTGTTTCCTTTCCCGTGTGCATGAGCAACACTACACACTCTGATGTGCTCCAACAAAATTAGATTTGTCACATGTACCGAATACAACAGGTGTAGGGCTTGCAGTGAAATGCTTACTTACAAGCCCTTAACCAACGGTGCAGTTGTAAGAAAATGCCTAAACAATAAAAAGGTAAGAGATCAGAAAATATTCTGGGTAGCCATTTTATTAGCTGTTCAGGAGTCTTATGGCTTGGTGGTAGAAGCTTTTTAGAAACCTGCATGTTACAAACGGCTCACTATTTTCTACCCAAACTGTGCCATCCCTCCCAGACACCTGTCTCACTGTCTCAGTTGACTCTGTTCTTCCTCTGGCGAGGCTCAGGGATCAGAGGCGGAAGCTTGAAGTCAACTTCAGAATCAGATGAACACTGTTCATCAGAAACGTTGATTTCAAGCGCAATACCTGATCCTCCATCCGACTCCAACTTATCTAAATTCTGCATGATTTTGCAATGCTGGCAGTGCATCCATTCGTTTGGTTCAGCTTGCCATTGTGATCTACACACATTGTATGTTGTATTCAGTTTCTGATTTCTCTCAGAGTGGAAATTATATCCCATTTCCAGCCATTCATAAAAAAACAATTTGACTGCCCACAATTCTTCATCATTACACTATTGTTCTAAATTCAATCATCTTCTTCACCCTCATCATTCAGATTGATCAAATTGAATCACCATCATCATTCAGATCTGTCATGACGTTGCCCTGTTGGGGAGGTTTATGACCCCCCATAAATACCTTTCCCCCTTTTTCTCTCCACTCTACAGAATGGACTCTTGGAAAGCTCTTTGTTAACATAGAGAGAGTATGGTAACATCAAAAGTTTGTTATTTTCACCAATCTTTCTGTAATCCAACCAGTTGAAAGTGTCCATTGGTACTTGACGAGTATGATGTCAGATCAGTTGTCATCTGAGACATTACTACTGATGATAGGACAACATGAATTGAATCTTGGAAATTCTACACATTCTAGTTATCAGATTCACATGGAATTGTTGTGTAATTTAAATGTTTAAATATGAAACTATTTGTGAAAAGATTAAATGTAATTTTAGCTTCTAAATGAGAGAATTGTTTTCATAAGTGAACTATGCCCACTCAGTGAACAGGCATTGGTTGAGAACTATGAATCACACCTTCTCTGCCCCACTACAAAAGCACGTTCACGAAAGTCAACCGGCATTCCCAATGACGTGAGGACTGATATCAATACGTTTAAAAGAGCTAATATCAACTACAACCTAACGAAATTAACTTTAGCTCCCGACGATGTGAGGACTGGTGTCCATACGTTCAAAAGGGCTCATTTCAACATAAAGGTGGCGATCACCATGCTGGAAGGATACATTTCGACTACACCAGCCAGAATACAGCACGAGCTGAGTATGGCAACTTGGTATGAACTTTGAACTCTTATTCACTAAAGTGATACATCCCAGATGTTGAGTTATCAGCAGCAGCTGTGAACGTACTTGGGCTAGGAAAGGACAGACAATCTCCTGAACGACAGGGTGCAATAATGTCTCCGTTCTACTATACGACGACAGACTTCAATGTATCTGCCCTACGACCAGAATTATTCTTCAAAGGACAAGGTCTATCTCTGTTGGACAACCCAGCCTTCCATCTTTGACCAATCTATCAAAGTGCAGCTCAGAGTAAGTATATTTCTGGCATTTTCTTCTCCGAATGGGCGGTTATGTAAAATGCATAAGATTCTGTATTTACGATAGCATAGCTTCATAAGGTCTGATAGAGACCCAATCCTTTTGTTCCTCAGTCTTCCCGCTCTTTCATTCAAACCCAACCCTGTCTTTGTGTAACCAGGCGTCATATCAGTTTTGTCCGCTAGAGACGCTTTTTATGACATCATTTGTAATCAATATATGATCCATCCTGTGTATATGTAATTCTGTGTGATTATTTAGTAAATCAATAATTAAACCAAATGTTGTATTGCTGATTCAACTTGTTAGCCAGGGTTCGTGAAGATGTTACCAAGAATGTTACGACGCTCAGGTGAGACTGAGAGAAGGTAAAGAATAATTCATGACTGACTGCTATTGATATAAAAGATTACCAAATCTTTAAGAGTATATTTGGAAGACAAGAGCTCTATAAACATTCTTCCATGGTGCCCCGATTTCCTAGTTAATTACATTTTCATGATTAGTTAAAACTTCTTTGTGATAGGGGGCAGCATTTTCACTTTTGGATGAATAGCATGCCCATAGTGAACTGCCTCCTACTCTGTCCCAGATGCTAATATATGCATATTATTAATAATATTGGATGCAAAACAGTCTGAAGTTTCTAAAACTGTTTGAATGATGTCTGTGAGTATAACAGAACTCATATGGCAGGCAAAAACCTGAGAATTCTGATCTCCTATTCAAATCCCTGTAAGATATGGTATTGTTTGCACTTCCTACACCTTCCACTAGATGTCAACAGTCTGTAGAACATTGAATGAAGCCTCTACTGTGATGTTGAGCCGGATGGGAGGTGTTTCAGTCATTGGTCTGCCAGTTCCTGGTCATGCGCATTCCAAATGATGTCGTCTTGCTTTCCATTACTTCTAGAGACACAAAGGAATTCTCCGGTTGGAACTTTATTGGATAGTTATGATAACAACATCCTGAAGATTGATTCTCTACTTAGTTTGACCAGTTTATTCGACCTGTATAACTTTTTGAAGTTGTTGTCCGAGTTCGTCTGCAGCTGCGCGAGCGTTTGGACATGTGCACTAAACGTGCTAGCAAAAGTAGCTACTTGGACATAAGTAATGGACATTATCGAACAAAACAAAGATTTATTGTGGAACTAGGATTCCTGGGAGTGCATTCTGATGAAGATTATCAAAGGGAATATTTATGATGTAATTTTGTATTTCTGTTGACTCCAACATGGCGGAGAAATGTTGTTATATCTGAGCGCCGTCTCAGATTATTGCATGGTGTGCTTTTTCGGTCAAGTTTTTTTTAAATCTGACACAGCGGCTGCATTAAGAACAAGTGTATCTTTAATTCTATGTAAAACGTGTATCTTTCTTCAAAGTGTATGATGAGTATTCCTGTTATTAGATGTGACGCATTTCTGAACATGGCGCAAATGTAAACTAAGATTTTTGGATATAAATATGCACATTATCGAACAAAACATACATGTATTGTGTAACATGATGTCCTATGAGTGTCATCTGATGAAGATCATCAAAGGTTAGTGATGAATTCTATCTCTATTTCTGCTTTTTGTGACTCCTACCTTTGGCTGGGAAAATGGCTGTGTTTTTCTGTGGCTATGCACTGACCTCACATAATCGTTTGGTGTGCTTTCGCCGTAAATCCTTTTTGAAATCAGACATGTTGGCTGGATTCACAACATGTGTAGCTTTAATTTGGTGTCTTTCATGTGTGATTTCATGAAAGATTGATTTTTATAGTAATATATTTGAATTTGTCGCGTTGCATTTTTTTCTGGCTTTTGGCCAAGTGGGACGTTAGCGTCCCACATATCCCAGAGAAGTTAATCAGGTAATATTAATTGGATAATTGATTTGATAAAATAGCATGTCATATATCAAGACACTACAGTTCATTGAAGTCACATGGACTATTATCAGCTTGTATCTGGTTTCTATCTCCCATTAAGTTAATAGTTTTTGCTTAGTAGCCAGAGCAATGCCGCCGTCTGAGTGGTCATATATTGAATGCATAGACAGCATGGATATTCTTGGAAAAAGTGACATTTGTAAATATAACTGCACCTCTTAGGTTTTGAGAGTTATTTGACGGAGGTAAGAGTCATAGAAACTGCAGAATATGCTCTTTCTGATATTATATAGAAATCAAAATATTTCACCTGCATGTGACTGAAGGAGGAAGTGATGCTGCTTTTCCTGCATCTGTCAATGACAAGATACACCCATCCCTTCATGTATTATTTGACAACTGATACGCCTAATTTGGTCACTTATCAGATTATTGTCAATTTAGTCATGTCTATAGGCTTACTCTTATGTGTGAAATTAGTTTCAGTATAGTTTAGGTTTCGATGGGCCGGCTGTGCAGGCTGACTGGTATCATTTCTTTCCCTTTCATCAACTTAGTCAAGGATATGTTTTATACTATTCTAAAGGCCTACTGCAACATGTAGCATGTTTTAGTTTCCCTTGCAATACATTAGAATGGTAATAGAGTTATAGTAAATAAAACAGTCCCATAACAGCTTCTGTTTACAAAATGTAAAAAGAGAATGGTATCAACCCACAAGGCACGCAGTCAAATGATTTGCTGCTGATAAATAGGCATAACACAAACTTATCATTACACTATTGTCTTTCTAAATTAAATCAACCTCTTTACCCTCCTTATCATTCAGGTAGGCCTAATTTAAATTCAACTGAAGTAAGGTGCACAATTATCGCCCGTTCATCCATTCATTCAGTGAGGAGAGAGGGAGACACATTAGCACCTGGCTGGTTACCAACATTATTTGTTACAAAATCAAACGTCAGTGGTAGTTTGCCTGTGGCGATTCTAGGGTTAAATCAAAAACAAAACATTATTAATGAAAGCACTCTATTTTATTTGGTTTTTGAAAACAAATTTGTTTACAAGCATGACAGCTGTACTTTTAGTTTATGATTTACGCAGCTTGTTGGTTTTTAGAGTTCAAAGCATGTGAATGCATCCAACTGGTGTTTACGATTTCCCAAATAGTTCCAGAAACAGCATTAAATGGAATATATTGGGTAGAAAACATTATACTAGATTATCTGAACATTTACCCTAAAAGGTATCGACCAGTACCATGTGAGTTCCTCTGAGGGTGCCTTATGTGTACCTTTGTCCTTTTTGTACACCATGGAACAACACCGTACCGTAACTCAGATACACCTCTGACACTGCCAAAACACCAGCTATGCGGGTGTCGACTGTCCCATTTTTACGCTTGATCTGATTAAATCTGGGCATTAATGTCATGTGTCCCTGAGCAGTGCTACTTTCTCATTGGTGTTGTCAGATAATCTCACAATTATTGACTTGATTTCAGGCAAGTTTTAGCAATGTGCAGAAATGTACACTGAGTACACAAAACATTAAAGATGCCTTCTCTTTCCATGACAGACTGACCAGGTGAATCCAGGTGAAAGCTATGATCCCTTATTGATGTCACTTGTTAAAACGACTTCAATCAGTGCAGATGAAGGGGAGGAGGCAGGTTAAATGAGTATTTTTTTAACTAGATAATCGAGACATGGATTGTGTATGTGTGCCATTCATAGGGTGAATGGGCAAGACAAAATATTTAAGTGCCTTCGAAGGGGGTATGGTAGTAGGTGCCAGGCACACCGGTTTGTGTCAAGAACTGCAATGCTGCTGGGTTTTTCACCCTCAACAGTTTCCAGTATGTATCAAGAATGGTCCAGCACCCAAAAGATATCCAGGCAAACTGACATAAATATGGGAAGCAATGGTGTCAACATGGGCAGCATCCCTGTGGAATGCTTTTGACACCTTGTATCCGATAAGTTGAAATGCAATTGCAAGTGAGTTATGCCAGGTTAATTTGCAGGACAGGCCAAAAAAGTAGCCTACCCAAGCACTTTGCGATTGACAGTAGATATATAGTATTCTATTACTGTTGAAATATACAGTAGTATGAGAAAAAAATGACTAAACTAACAGCATGGATAACAGTGTAGTTTCATGTTATCATATGTCGAACCACATGTGAAAACGTGTTTTTGGAGCACTTCACGTGAAATTTCACATTACATTTTTTTTCAACACTTTACTTGCAGTATTTCTCCCCCAAAAATAAATTTATTATTTTATTGATATTCATCTAGACTGAACGGTCCATCTAGACTGCTATTTTAGGTATCAGTTAATCTGACTATTCGGTTATCATTGATTTAATTTAATCGATTCAGTCATTTGAGGGTCTTCTGTATAATTGTCTTATGTTGGTGGGGCATATTATTCTGTTTTCATGTTACTCGACACTATGATAAATGTAATCGTTTTTCTTGAGTGTATTTTTAACAAAGCTGAGATGTACTTTGAAGTCCAAAGTGGAGGAAAACAGTTGCAATTAGTTATTGACACCGACATGGTGGAGTAGCAAGATGATAGGAATGATGTGAACCAAGAGGTTGTGAGTTAAAATCCCAGGTAAGAACATATTGAATAATAATTACTGTATAAACATACACAATATAGTAATGTATGTCAAAAACACTATATATAAAAAGTATGTGGACACCCCTTCAAATGAGTGGATTCGACTTTTTCAGCTACACCTGTTGCTGACAGGTGTATAAAATCGAGCACACAGTCATGCATTCTCCATAGACAAACATTGGCAGTATAATGGCATTACTGTGACTTTCAAATTGGCACCGTCATAAGATGCCACCATTCCAACAAGAAGGTTCATAAAATTTCTGCCCGCTCGAGCGTTAAGTGTTATTGTGAAGTGGAAACGTCATGGAGCAACAACGGCTCAGCCGCGTAGTGGTAGGCCACATGAGCTCACAGAATGGACTGCTGCGTGCTGAAGCGCATAGAGCATAAACATTTTGGTTGCAACACTCACTACTGAGTTCCAAACTGCCTCTGGAAGCAACGTCAGCACAAAAACTGTTCATCTGTAGCTTCATGCAATGGCCAATGCCAAATGTCGGCTGGAGTGGTGTAAAGCTCGCCGCCAATGGACTCTTGAGCAGTGGAAACTCGCCATCTTGCAGTCTGACGGGTCGAATTGGGTTTTGGTGGATGCCAGGAGAACGCTACCTACTCCAATGCCTAGTGCCAACTGTACAGTTTGGTAGAGGAGGAATAACGGTCTGAGCGCTGTTTTTCATGGGTCGGGCTTGGCCCCTTAATACCAGTGAAGGGAACTCTTAACGCTACAGCATACAATGACATTCTAGATGATTCTGTGCTTCCAATTCTTTAGCATTATTATAATTTATAATTTTATAATTTTCTTTTATATTTATCTAGGTAAGTCAGCTAAGAACAAATGATTATTTGCAATGATGGCCTACCCTGACCAAACCCTAACCCGGATGACGCTGGGCCAATTGTGCGCCGCCCTATGGGACTCCCAATTCCGGCCGGTTGTGATACAGCCTGGAATCCAACCAGAGTCTTTAGTGACACCTCTAGCACTGAGATGTAGTGCTGCTGTGCCACTCGGAAGGTAATTTCCTGTTTCAGCATGACGAGATTGGTGTGGAAGAACTTGACTGGCCTGCACAAAGCCCTTACCTACATAAGCCTTACCTCAACCACATCAAACACCTTAGGGATGAATTGCAATGCCGATGCCTAATCACCCAACATCAGTGCCCGACCTCACTAATACTCTTGTGGCTGAATGTCTCGCCCTGATCTGTTTCACCTGTCCTTGTGCCTGTCTCCACCCCCCACCAGGTGTCGCCCATCTTCCCTATTATCCCCTGGGTAATTATACCAGTGTTATCTGTTTGTCTGTTGCCAGTTCGTTTTGTTCGTAGAACCTACCAGCATTTTGTTTCCCTGCTCCCGCCTGTTGCTCCTGATTTCTAGTTTCCCGGTTCTGACCGTTCTGCCTGCCCTGACCCTGAGCCTGCCTTTCGTCCTGTACCTTAGCCTCACTACTCTTGATTACCGACCTCTGCCTGACCTGACCCTGAGCCTGCTGTCCTGTACCTTACACCCTCTCTGGATTATTGACCCCTGCCTGCCTCGACCGGTCGTTTGCCTGCCTCTGTTCAAGGAAAAAACTTTTGTTTCTTCAACACTGTCTGCACCTGGGTCATACCTTAAAACGTGATACTGAATGGAAGCAAGTCCCCGCAGCAATGTTCCAACATCTAGTGGAAAGCCTTTCCAGAAGAGTAGATGCTGTTATAGCAGCAAAGGGGGGACCAACTCCATATTAATACCCATGATATTGGAATGAGTTGTTTGACGAGCAGGTGTCACATACTTTTGGTCATGTTGTGTGTGTTAAAAGCACTGTGTGTGAATCATAATGACTCATTTTGTTGCAGGGCATAACCTGTGAAGCCTCATGTGAAAGTTTGAATCCACATGTGAATGGCTATGCGATCGTGTGAAAATCCATGTGAACTTCACGTGAAATATCACGTGAATTCTTCCAAAAGACATGGTTTCACATGATTTTACATGTACAAAACGTGGAAATGTCACATGTGAAATCGTGTTTTTTCCATAAGAGACTCCATCATGCACAGCCTTTTATCCGCAACAAAATCAGTCTGGTGGAAACACCTCTGGTGGGGAAATGCACATATTTTTATGCAGATTTTATGCAGATTTTATTATTCACATGAATCTGTTCACAAATTAGATGGAAACCTAGCTGTGTCTGTGTCACTCTCACACATAGTCATAGGTCATCCCCCTCCTCAAAGGGGGGGACACTCTTGACCCAAACTGCTACAGACCTATATCTATCCTACCCTGCCTTTCTAAGGTCTTCGAAAGCCAAGTCAACTAACAGATTACCGACCATTTTGAATCTCACCATACCTTCTCTGCTATGCAATCTTGTTTCAGAGCTGGTCATGGGTGCACCTCAGCCACGCTCAAGGTCCTAAACGATATCTTAACCGCCATCGATAAGAAACATTACTGTGCAGTCGTATTCATTGATCTGGCCAAGGCTTTCGACTCTGTCAATCACCACATCCTCATCGGCAGACTCGACAGCCTTGGTTTCTCAAAAGATTGCCTCGCCTGGTTCACCAACTACTTCTCTGATAGAGTTCAGTGTGTCAAATCAGAGGGTCTGCTGTCCGGACCTCTGGCAGTCTCTATGGGGGTTCAATTCTTGGACCGACAGGGTTCAGGGTTCAATTCTTGGACCGACTGATGTCGCTCTTGCTGCTGGTGAGTCTCTGATCCACCTCTACACAGACGACACCATTCTGTATACTTCTGGCCCTTCTTTGGACACTTTGTTAACAACCCTCCAGGCAAGCTTCAATGCCATACAACTCTCCTTCCGTGGCCTCCAATTGCTCTTAAATACAAGTAAAACTAAATGCATGCTCTTCAACCGATCGCTGCCTGCACCTGCCTGCCTGTCCAACATCACTACTCTGGACGGCTCTGACTTAGAATACATGGACAACTACAAATACCTAGGTGTCTGGTTAGACTGTAAACTCTCCTTCCAGACCCACATCCAACATCTCCAATCCAAAGTTAAATCTAGAATTGGCTTCCTATTTCGCAACAAAGCATCCTTCACTCATGCTGCCAAACATACCCTTGTAAAACTGGCCATCCTACCAATCCTCGACTTCGGCGATATCATTTACAAAATAGCCTCCAATACTCTACTCAACAAATTGGATGCAGTCTATCACAGTGCAATCCGTTTTGTCACCAAAACCCCATATACCACCCTTCACTGCGACCTGTACGCTCTCGTTGGCTGGCCCTCGCTTCATACTCGTCGCCAAACCCACTGGCTCCATGTCATCTTGTTACTGTAATTGAATTATTCCAATGTGCTTTCATCAATTGAAAGCCCTTAATCTATTTTATGAGAATTTCAAAGATTTGCATAAAATAGATGCAGATCAGTCTTTCAATAATAGGTAATATAATTTATTCTCGGAGCGCGCTCCCACTTAATCACGTGCAACAGTTTATATACAGATTATGACGTAATTTCATTGCTTTAACAGAATCCCCTCCTCTCGACCGAGACAAAGTGAGGTGAAAAGTTCATTCTAACTTACTAACACACTCCCAGATAACTTTTGACCCCTCAACATTATCGATCACCACTGAACTGACAGTTTTAATTAACAGAAAAACTAGGAATGCACTCACTGCCTTATCTAAACACCCCAGAGCTAAGTTTCTGTAGGGTCAACCATAGGCTAACGACCTTATCTGTTTTCACAGTCCACAACCCATTTGTTTTATTCCTAGTTGGGATGGTGTTCATCAACTTTTATTACTCTTTGTCCGTGTCACATAATCCCTTCTTATGAACTCATATTGTTAATCAGATATAATAAAACAGAGTATAAGTTTACTTAGTTACAATTCTATTTAAAATAGGGATATTGTTTATTCATTTATCCATAATAAATCCAACACATCTACAAGACCCTGCTAGGTAAAGTCCCCCCTTATCTCACCTCGCTGGTCACCATAGCATCACCCACCTGTAGCACGCGCTCCAGCAGGTATATCTCTCTGGTCACCCCGAAAACCAATACTTTCTTTGGCCGCCTCTCCTTCCAGTTCTCTGCTGCCAATGACTAGAACAAACTAAAAAAAAATCTGAAACTGGAAACACTTATCTCCCTCACTAGCTTTAAGCACCAACTGTCAGAGCAGCTCACAGATTACTGCACCTGTACATAGCCCACCTATAATTTAGCCCAAACAACTACCTTTTTCCCTACTGTATTTATTTATTTTTATTTATTAATTTATTTTGCTCCTTTGCACCCCATTTGTTTTTATTTCTACTTTGCACATTCTTCCACTGCAAATCTATCATTCCAGTGTTTTACTTGCTATATTGAATTTACTTTGCCACCATGGCCTTTTTTTGCCTTTACCTCCCTTATCTCACCTCATTTGCTCACATCGTATATTGACTTGTTTATACTGTATTATTGACTGTATGTTTTTTACTCCATGTGTAACTCTGTGTCGAACTGCTTTGCTTTATCTTGGCCAGGTCACAATTGTAAATGAGAACTTGTTCTCAACTTGCCTACCTGGTTAAATAAAGGTGATTTATTTTTATTTTTAATAGTGCTGCTAAATGCAACACCTAAAAGGAAACTACGCCCCTCACCCTGACCACAGATTTTAACGTCTTCTTATTCTTGGGGTTGTGTTCAGTAAAAGTTTGGGAACCCCTGTAGTAATCGGTTTAGACACAACTGTTTAGACATTGTCTCTAAGTATTCAGATCCTTTGCTATGAGACTTGAAATTCAGCTCCGGTGCATCCTGTTTCCATTGATCATCCTTGTCTTTGCCAATCTTTACAATTTAGACAGTCTTTCAACCATTTTGAGATTGAAAGGTAGAGCTAGTATAAGCAGTCTAATGTCTATGGTGAGGCCAGTTAGGAGATTGTTTATTAATCCCTCTTTCTCATGTGCTTTGCAATCATCAGATCAATGTTATAGCAAATAAGATTGTGGTGCAAAACAGCCCAGATCTGTGCAAAAAATACTGTTAATCTAGTTAAAAGCTGGCATTGTTATTAATTGTTTATTTTTTTGTTGCAATGTGCCTCCTTAGAAGCTCGTTATTTAACTAAAACACTCTACAAACTTTTCACCACAACGAAATACCCCAGTGAGTAATAATAGTGTTTTCAGAAACAATTCAGACCCTTTCCCTTCTTCCACATTTTGTTACGTTACAGCCTTATTATGAAATTGATTAAGCACATTTTTTTCTCATCAATCTACACACAATAACCCATAATGACAAAGCAGGTTTTTAGACATTTTTGCAAATGTATTACAAATAGAAAACAGAAATTCCTTATTAACATAAGTATTCAAACCGTTTGCTGAGACTCGAAATTGAACTCAGGAGCATTCTGTTTCCATTGATAATCTTTGATGTTTCTACAACTTGATTGGAGTCCACCTGTGGTAAATTCAATTGATTGGACATGATTTCGAAAGGTACACACCTGTCTATATAAGGTCCCATAGTTGAAAGTGCATGTCAGATTAAAAACCATGCCATGAGGTCGAAGGAATTGTCCGTAGAGTTCCGAGACAGGATTGTGTCGAGGCACAGATGTGGGGAAGGGTATAAAACAATTTTTGCAGCATTGAAGGTCCACCAGAACACCTTGGCCTCCATCATTCTTAAGAGGGAGAAGTTTGGAACCACCAAGACTCTTCCTAGAGCTAGCCGCCCGGCAAACTGAGCAATCGGGGGGAAAGGCGAGGGGACCAAGAACCCGATGGTCACTCTGACAGAGCTCAAACGTTTCTTTGTGTAGATGGGAGAACCTTCTAGAAGGACAACCATCTCTGCAGCACTCCACCAATCAGGCCTTTATGGTAGAGATGCACAACATTCTCTGGTCTGATGAAACCAAGATTGAACTCTTTGGCCTGAATGCCAAGCGTCACATCTGGAAGAAAACTGGTAATATCCATATGGTGAAGCATGGTGGTGGCAGCATCATGCTGTGTGGATGTTTTTCAGTGGCAGGGACTGGGAGAGTAGTCAGGACTGAGGGAAAGATGAATGGAGCAAAGTACAGAGAGATCCTTGATGAACACTTGCTCCAGAGTGCTCAGGACCTCAGACTGGAGCGAAGGTTCCCCTTCCAACAGGACAATGACCGTAAGCACACAGCCAAGACGACACAGGAGTGGCTTTGAGACAAGTCTTTGAATGTCCTTAAGTGGCCCAGCCAGAGCCCGGACTTGAACATCTCTGGAGAGTCCTGGAAATAGCTGTCAAGCAAGACTCCCCATCTAACCTGACAGAGCTTGAGAGGATCTGCAGAGAAGAATGGGAGAAACTCCCCAAATATAGGTGTGCCAAGCTTGTAGCGTTAATACCCAAGAAAACTCAAGTCTGTAATCGCTGCCAAAGGTGTTTCAACAAAGTACTGAGTAAAGGGTCTAAATACTTATATATATTTTTTAATATAACATTTATATTTTTTTGCTCTGACTCAATTAACGAAAAACACAATTGAAGAAGGTGATGAGATGAGTAATGAGATGAGTAATGCATGAGTAATGAGATGAGTAATGCACCAGTCACCATTTTGTCACTTTACAGAGGTCATTGAACGATGCCAGACTGTATCAATTCTAAATGGAATATTCTGTGGTTTCTACTCATCCTGACAGGTAATCTATATACATTTATTTTAAGTGACTGAACATGATCTTAAGGACAAAAAATGTCTAACGATTTGTATGAATTGGATTCATATATCAATTGGAATTGTAAACAATGTTATGAATAGAGAAACATTTACAGATTCAGGGACCAGTTTTGGATCGTGAGCACTACTTAAAAAAAATACCGGCTGATATTATAGAAAACGGACAGATTTACTAAATATGGACAGATTTACTAAATGGTGCACCTGTATTTTCCAAAGGGATTAAGCATTGAGGACAGAAGAAAAAGTTCAAATAAGAATTGTAAAAGTAAATTGAAAATGAAAATGTTTTAGCCTGGTTTGTTTTTGGTGTTTTTCCCTCGCTGAAAAAACGGGTGCAACCTTTTCCTCTCTTTAGATACCTGGGCTGAAGACGCTCCAATTGACCAGTATGGGTTGAAGGGAGGTTCAGTGTGTCTGACTGTAGCAGAACAACCTGAGGAACTTAAAGGACTTAGATGGAAGGTCAATAGTACTGTAATAGTGGATGATAAAGAGATCTCTCCTAAATACAAGGAGAAGGTGGATTATAATCCAGTGAACCACACTCTGTGCATTAAGAATCTGACAGACACAGACAGTGGAATTTACATTGCAAATACAAAGAAAAAAGATTGGACAGATTCAACGTCTTCATACAAACTTAAGGTGTTGGGTGAGTTTTGTGATTTGTTGTGTTTTGGTAGCCTGCTATGTGTTTCTGCTTTGTTTCCAAAAGCTAATCTCCTTTAAAGTGTCTTCACCAGTCATACATGTAAAATGTATCTTTCTGAACTGTGTTGGTTGTTGTAGAAGCTGTTCCCATTCCAGCAATGCAGGTGACATACTACAACTCAAGTACAGGACTTTGTAACATCACAGTGAATTGTTCAGGCTGGATGTTTTCTGTCTGTGATGGAGGTCAGTGCCCACTGTACCAGGATTCTCTGTCAGTCTCTGAGTTCAACATCACTGTTTCCAGTGGTAATGGATTCATCCAGTGTATCATCAACAATCATGTCAGCGCAGAGACCGAATCCCAACGCCTGAAGGACACATGTAAATCTAATTTACTAACTTCTACCTTCTGTTCATACCTTCTATCATTATACAAATCTATTTATATATCAACAAGGTTTTAACGTCATAGTTATTATTATTGTTCTCCAGCAAAATGTTGATTTGTGCGTGTATGTGTGTGTGACCTCTCAGGTATTGTTGAGAAGAAGGGGAGAGCTGCAGCATCACCAGTTGGCATCATTGTGGGTGGTGTTAGTGGTGGATTGTTTGTCATTGTGTTAGTTGGTGTAGGATGGATCATGTCAACCAGGAGATGGTGTAAATAGGATCTGACAATGCAGGTACTTTCAATTAATGTAAAAAACGAATTAAAATCACCAAAATGTGAGATACAAGGTCTTTCTAGGATGCTGGAGCTTTGTTTCTATAACATTTTATAGAATGACTATTTGAGTGTTTTTACAGTATGTCTCTCCTAACATGTCAACCCAGTGAGCGCTCCACCAGGGGAGAGGCTGGAACCACAGAACACAGGGTTTCCTGAGGTAACATCAATCTACAACACTGCAAGTCAACCAGGAGCAGCAGTACCAGCAGCAGCATCAGGAGGAGAAGAGGGCCAACCAGGGGACAAGTACACCACCAGAAGAGAGGAAACAACTACATTTCCCCCAACAGGCATTTTACAGCACTGTGCAGCAACCAGCGGTACAAGATCGCCATCAAGTGGACAAAGTGTGCTTCTGAGGCAGAGCCTATATCAGTCTTCGACAGCAACCTTACAGAAACCAGCTGCAGCACAGCACCACCCAAAGTGTGGAATAACTTCAACAAACCAGACAGTGAACTGCACAATGGGAGATACATCCGTCTCTGATGTTACATGTCTGTAGCTAGGCTCCCATTAATTTGTCCAGTGACCTTTTGTCAACATTTAACAAGTGTTCATAGAAAATAGATGTGACAATAGCGGAGGTCCATAAAGATGGCGGCCTCCATGCACTTAACCACACATTCTTTGTTTTGCTAAATTCGGAGTATTTTAACATTTCTCTCTGTTAATATTTTGCTGTATGTTCATTAGCACAGCATACATGATCCCAATTTTAGCTTCAATATGCTGGCAATTTGAAAAAGTAGATTGTGCTGATTTATTGGCACATTAAATCATGTCATTTAAAGACTCAGTGGATATTTCTAAAACAATGATGTCATATCTGAATTCTGCCATCTTTATGCATCTTCTCCATTACCTGCTACGGTGCATTTCCATTGCACTGAAAACTATCAAAACATTTAATTATTGAAATACAATTTCAGTTTAGTTCCTGAATTGGACTCACTCACTCACTCACTCAATCAATCAATCAATCAATCAATCAATCAATCAATGAATTCACCATTCCAGCAAACATCCAACCAATCAGTCATCGGAGTATATTATTATTTTTCTATAATATGTACTGTATGTCTAATTATTAATACTAATTTCACTAGAAAGTTATCCATCTATCCATTTCAGTATGTTCTGTAACATCCAGCTGGTTGTGTGGATGAACTACAAAAGTAAGACAATCAATTACAGCTAAAAGCAGAAGGATCTGGGAATAATGTCTGCAAACCAGAAACAGTGTACTGCACAACAGGAGATAAACTACCCCTCCAACCCTCTCAGAGACTCACTGCTGTTACATTGACTGAGACTTGACATAAAGATATAAAACCATATTTTTTTGTGAAGAATCAACAATGGGACACAATCATGAAGTGGAACGACATTTATTGGATATTTCAAACTTTTTTAACAAATCATAAACTGAAAAATTGGGCGTGCAAAATTATTCAGCCCCTTTACTTTCAGTGCAGCAAACTCTCTCCAGAAGTTCAGTGAGGATCTCTGAATGATCCAATGTTGACCTAAATGACTAATGATGATAAATACAATCCACCTGTGTGTAATCAAGTCTCCGTATAAATGCACCTGCACTGTGATAGTCTCAGAGGTCCGTTAAAAGCGCAGAGAGCATCATGAAGAACAAGGAACACACCAGGCAGGTCCGAGATACTGTTGTGAAGAAGTTTAAAGCCTGATTTGGATACAAAAAGATTTCCCAAGCTTTAAACATCCCAGGGAGCACTGTGCAAGCGATAATATTGAAATGGAAGGAGTATCAGACCACTGCAAATCTACCAAGACCTGGCCGTCCCTCTAAACTTTCAGCTCATACAAGGAGAAGACTGATCAGAGATGCAGCCAAGAGGCCCATGATCACTCTGGATGAACTGCAGAGATCTACAGCTGAGGTGGGAGACTCTGTCCATAGGACAACAATCAGTCGTATATTGCACAAATCTGGCATTTATGGAAGAGTGGCAAGAAGAAAGCCATTTCTTAAAGATATCCATAAAAAGTGTCGTTTAAAGTTTGCCACAAGCCACCTGGGAGACACACCAAACATGTGGAAGAAGGTGCTCTGGTCAGATGAAACCAAAATTGAACTTTTTGGCAACAATGCAAAACGTTATGTTTGGCGTAAAAGCAACACAGCTCATCACCCTGAACACACCATCCCCACTGTCAAACATGGTGGTGGCAGCATCATGGTTTGGGCCTGCTTTTCTTCAGCAGGGACAGGGAAGATGGTAAAAATTGATTGGAAGATGGATGGAGCCAAATACAGGACCATTCTGGAAGAATGACCTGAGACTGGGACGGAGATTTGTCTTCCAACAAGACAATGATCCAAAACATAAAGCAAAATCTACAATGGAATGGTTCAAAAATAAACATATCCAGGTGTTAGAATGGCCAAGTCAAAGTCCAGACCTGAATCCAATCGAGAATCTGTGGAAATAACTGAAAACTGCTGTTCACAAATGCTCTCCATCCAACCTCACTGAGCTCGAGCTGTTTTGCAAGGAGGAATGGGGAAAAAATTCAATCTCTCGATGTGAAAAACTGATAGAGACATACCCCAAGCGACTTACAGCTGTAATCGCAGGAAAAGGTGGCGCTACAAAGTATTAACTTAAGGGGGCTGAATAATTTTGCAGGGCCAATTTTTCAGTTTTTGATTCGTTAAAAAAGTTTGAAATATCCAATAAATGTCGTTCCACTTCATGATTGTGTCCCACTTGTTGTTGATTCTTCACAAAAAAATACAGTTTTATATCTTTATGTTTGAATCCTGAAATGTGGCAAAAGGTCACAAAGTTCAAGGGGGCCGAATACTTTCGCAAGGCACTGTACATCTAGCATTGTACATACTTTACATATAAATGTATACAAAACAGTGGAATTTACATATTAAATCCAATTGCTATAACCCATCTCCAACTACATAGTTACATTTTCCTGAATAGAAGGTTGAGATGACAGTGTAAATCAACAATAGCAATACAAGGGCCTTGTTCAGGGAGGTGCCCAAGAACCCGATGGTCACTCTGACAGAGCTCCAAAGTTCCTCTGTGGAGTTGGGAGAACCTTCCAGAAGGTCAACCATCTCTGCAGCACTCTACCAATCAGGCATTTATGGTAGAGACCAAATGTTTTTTTCTATTTCAACTTATTTGAGAAGAAATATGGAATTATTTAATAAAAGTGGAGGGTGCCAATATTTTTGGTCACAACTGACCTATGTATACAATGTTTTGCTTTTGAGTGTTCAGCTGAGTTGTCTCTGTGTGTGTGTGTGTGTGTGTGTGTAGATGTGTGAAAATGTATGCCTTAAAAACATCCTGACTTGATGTTCTCTTTAAGAGGTGTATTGTCCATCCAGACCCACAATTTCTCTTGCTTCTCATCTGTCAGTCCAATCCAGGGGCTGTGTTCATAAGGATAAATTCCCAGTGTTACAACTCTCTGTTTTATAAACTCCTATGGAGAAAACCACACATTTGTCAACCAATGGACCAACGGTTCTCATCCTGATGAAAGCCTTGCTGGATGAACGTTCATTTTTTATACTATTCTAAATGAAGTATATTTTTTAACTTGAAGAGTGAGAGCCCTGTATGCTTTCCACTCAAGTCAACCAATTGAGACCGACATGCAAAACACAGAGATACTGAAAGAAGGATGTATCCTAACGTGAAGTCTGCACTTATATCTGAGAGTCATGTAACAATAAATTACACTAAATGACTAAGAGTAAGTGGACAACTGTTCGTCAAACATCTTATTCCAAAATCATTAATATGGAGTTGGTCCCACCTTTGCTTCTATAACAGCCCCCTTTGTGCATGGGGGCATTGACATGCTGAAACAGGAAAGGGCCTTCCCCAAACTATAGCCACAAAGTTGGAAGCACAAAATTGTTTAGAATGTCATTGTATTCAGTAGCTTTAAGATTTCCCTTCACTGGAACTAAGGGGCCCAGCCCGAACCATGAAAAACAGCCCCAGAATTTACAGTTGTCACTATGCATTGGGGCAGGTAGTGCTCTCCTGGCATCCACCAAATGCAGATTTGTCCGGACTGCTACACACTTCAGCACTCTGCGGTCCCATTCTGTGAGCTTGTGTGACCTACCACTTCGCGGTTGAGCAGCTGTTGCTCCTAGACCTTTCCACTTCACAATAATAGCAGTCACAGTTGACCAAGGCAGCCTTAGCAGGACAAAAATGGAACTGACTTGTTGGTAATGTTGACTGACTTGAAGGGGTGTCCATGTAGTTTTGTATATATAGTGTACTACACCTCCAATCCTACCTGCTCCTGCTGACTCTCTATGATGACCAGGTGTCCTCCATACACTGTTCCCAGGTCAGTTTGTCTTTAGAGAAGTAGTAACATGATCCATTGTAGAACTCCCAGCCAGGCGAACACAGCTGACTGGTATTACATCTCTTCTGATTCCCTAGAAGAGAGAAGAGATAACATCATTGAAATGTGATAACTTCACTTCTATATCCTGTGATGGTCTTGTTAAATGTGTGTGTGCCCCTTTAAAACTTATTTGGTGTAGGGGGCAGCATTTTCACTTTTGGATGAAAAGCATGCCCAAATTAAGCTGCCTGCTACTCAGCCGTAAAAGCTGGAATATGCATATATCTGTAATATTTGTGTTGTAGAGAAATGACCAGGCAGGAGACGGGAGTACAGTTAGTTGTCGTTTAGTCAAAAACCCCTCGTGCTCCACAGTTCGCGGCATTCCAGTGCGCATGTGCATTTCCTATTAGGTGTAGTAACGTAACACTGCCGTAATGCATTACTGTTTAGTAACAGCACAGTAACTAATATAAACAGATGTAGATCCCAGATACTACACTATCCTCAGTCCCAGTTGCTAATACATGCATATTAGTAGTAGTAGATATGGATAGAAAACACTCTGAAGTTTCTAAAACTGTTTGAATGATGTATGTGAGTATAACAGAACTCACATGGCAGGCAAAGACCTGAGAACAATCCAAACGGGAAGTGAGAAATCTGAGGTTAATAGTTTTTGAACTCTGCCCTATTGAATACACAGAGTGATATGGTTAATGTTGCACTTCCTACGCCTTCCACTCGATGTCAACAGTAATTAGAAACTGTTTTGAGGAATCTGCTCTAAAGGAGGGGGAATGAAAGGGGATTGAGTGAGTGGTCTGGCAGAGAGCCCAGGGTGCGCGGTACGCGGTCATGTGAAAGAGACTTATTTTTCCATGGATTTTCTACAGACAAAGGGATTCTCCGGTTGGGATATTATTGAACATTTATGATGAAAACATCCGAAAGATTGATTATATACATTGTTTGATATGTTTCTACGACCAGTAATATTACTTTTTGGAAGTTTCGTCCACCATTTCCGCTGGAATTGCCTGCGCCTCATGAGTTTCGATTTGTTTACTAAACGCGCGAACAAAAGGATTATATTTGGACATAAATGATGGACATTATCGAACAAATCAAGCATTTATTGTTGACCTGGGATTCCTGGAAGTGCATTCTGATGAAGATCATCAAAGGTAAGGTAATATTTATCATACTATTTCTTACTAATGTTGACTCCAAAACATGGCGGAAATCTGTTTGTCTAGCTTGGACTCTGAGCGCCGTACTCAGATTATTGCTTTTTCGGTAAAGTTTAAAAAAAATCTAACACAGCAGTTACATTGAGGAGAAGTGTATCTATAATGCCATGTACATTGCTCAAAAAATAAAGGGAACACTAAAATAACACATCCTAGATCTGAATTAAATACTTTTTTCTTTACATAGTTGAATGTGCTGACAACAAAATCACACAAAAATTATCAATGGAAATCAAATTTATCAACCCATGGAGGTCTGGATTTGGAGTCACACTCAAAATGAAAGTGGAAAACCACACTACAGGCTGATCCAACTTTGATGTAATGTCCTTAAAACAAGTCAAAATGAGGGTCAGTAGTGTGTGTAGCCTCCACGTGCCTGTATGACCTCCCTACAGCGCCTGGGCATGCACCTGATGAGGTGACCGATGGTCTCCTAAGGGATCACCTCCCAGACCCAGACCTGGACTAAAGCATCCGCCAACTCCTGGACAGTCTGGTGCAATGGAGCGAGACATGATGTCCCAGATGTGCTCAATTGGATTCAGGTCTGGGGAACTGGCGGGCCAGTCCATAGCATCAATGCCTTCCTCTTGCTGGAACTGCTGACACTCCAGCCACATGAGGTCTAGCATTGTCTTGCATTAGGAGGAACCCAGGGCCAACCGCACCAGCATATGGTCTCACAAGGGGTCTGAGGATCTCATCTCGGTACCTAATGGCAGTCAGGCTACCTCTGGCGAGCACATGGAGGGCTGTGCGGCCCCCCAAATAAATGCCACCCCACACCATGACTGACCCACCGCCAAACCGGTCATGCTGGAGGATGTTGCAGGCAGCAGAACGTTCTCCACGGCATCTCCAGACTCTGTCACGTCTGTCACGTGCTCAGTGTGAACCTGCTTTCATCTGTGAAGAGCACAGGGCGCCAGTGGCGAATTTGCCAATCTTGGTTTTCTCTGGCAAATGCCAAACGTCATGCACCTGTGGACGTCGGGCCCTCATACCACCCTCATGGAGTCTGTTTCTGATCGTTTGAGCAGACACATGCACATTTGTGGCCTGCTGGAGGTCATTTTGCAGGGCTCTGGCAGTGCTCCTCCTGCTCCTCCTTGCACAAAGGCATTGATGTGCCATCCTGGATGAGCTGCACTACCTGAGCCACTTGTGTGGGTTGTAGACTCCATCTCATGCTACCACCAGAGTGAAAGCACCGCCAGAATTCAAAAGTGACCAAAACATCAGACAGGAAGCATATGAACTGAGAAGTGGTCTGGTCACCACCTGCAGAACCACTCCTTTATAGGGGGTGTCTTGCTAAATGCCTATAATTTCCACCTGTTGTCTATTCCATTTGCACAACAGCATGTGACATTTATTGTCAATCAGTGTTGCTTCCTCAGTGGACAGTTTGATTTCACAGAAGTGTGATTGACTTGGAGTTACATTGTGTTGTTCATGTGTTCCCTTTATTTTTTTGAGCAGTGTATATATAGTAGTGTATTATGTTGTATGAGCATAATTACTGTCTTACCCTAATTAGGCAGGACGTCCCTAGTTTGACATTGGTGCTCCATTTACAAATCAAATCAAAATGTATTGGTCACATACACGTGATTAGCAGATGTTATTCGGGTGTGCGAAATGCTTGTGCTTCTACAAAAATATATATATATATACCAGACACACAAATCTAAGTAGGAATGAATTAAGACTATATAAATATAGACGAGTGATGTCAGAGCGGAACGGACTAAGACACAGTAGAATAGTATAGAATACAGTATACAGTCATGGCCATTCGGGAAAAGGAAAATGCAAGATATATATTTTCACTGAGCTGCACTTCGATAGATGGGTCGAAGATGGAAGACTGATTTGCCCAGCAGAGATTGCCCTTGTCCTTTGTAGAATCTTTCTGGTCGTAGTGTTGTAGAGTGGATACGTTGAAGTACCCGGTCTTCTCATAGGATTCCCTGTCCTTTCTGTTTGCAGCTGATAACTCAACGCCTAGGATGTATCACTTATTTAATAAATAAGAGTTCAAAGTTAATACCAAGTTGCCATACTCAGCTCGTGCTGTATTCTGGCTGGTCTAGTCGAAACTCATCCTTCCAGCGCGGTGATCGCCACCTCCACGTTGAAATTAGCCCTTTTAAATGTATGGGACACCAGTCCTCACGTCGTCAGGAACTGGTCTCATGTAAATTTCGTTTATGTAGAGTGGAAATTCAAACATTCGCAACATGCTTTTATACTGGAGAAGAGAAGGACGTGTTTCATCCCTCTCCAACCAATGTCTGTTCACTTGGGTGTGGCCAATGAGTGAGCATAGTTTACTTATGAAAACAATTCTCTCATTTAGAAGGCTAGAATTACATTTAATATTTTCACAAATAGTTTCATATTTAAACATTTAATTTGCACAACAATTCCATGTGAATCTGATAACTAGAAGGTGTAGACTATAGATACAATATATGTTGTCCTGTCATCAGTAATAATGTCCCAGACAACAACTGATCTGACATCATATTCTTTAAGTACCAACGGATACTTTCAACTGGTTGGATTACAGAAATATGGTTCCATTCCCAACCATTTGATGTTACTGCATTGCAAAGTCTCTCTCTGTGGTAACAACAGATTTTCAAAAGTCAGTGGAGAGAGAAGTGGTAAAGGTTTTTGTGGGGAGGGGTCATAAACCGGTAGGGGGAAGAGAGGGAAAGGGAGTTTTATGATCCTCACTCAACAGGGCAAAGTCATGACAACAGTATATACATACAGTATGAGATGAGAAATGAGTAATGCAAGATATGTAAACATTATTAAGTGACTAAGATACCGTAGAATAGTATAGAATACTTTATATACATATGAGATGAGTAATGCCAGAGGGAGAGCCCGTTTCATCATAGCGCTTAATGGGTTTTCCAACTGCACTTGAAGAAACTTTCAAAGTTATTGAAATGTTCCATATTGACTGACCTTTGTGTCTTAAAGTAATGATGGACCGTTGTTTCTCTTTGCTTATTTGATTGTTCCTGCCATAATATTGACTTGGTATTTTACCAAACCTTCTCTAGGGAGAGCAAACAAGGGATCCGCTCTAGGGAAGTCATAATCCTGGTCGTAATGATGGAAGTTCTGGTGAGTTACCGCTGCTCTAATATCCAATAATTCTTCCCGGTGTAATGACACAAAACAATTCCTGAGCTAATAACGTAAAGAATAGTACAAAAACAAACAAAAAACTTCCCGGTGTAATGACACAAAACAATTCCTGAGCTAATAATGTAAAAAATAGTACAAAAACAAACAAAATACTGCAGAGTTGCTTAAGAGCTAGTCGCAATACTGCCATCTCCGTCGGCGCCATCAAAGCACTTCATGATGACAGAGGTGAGTGCTACGGGGCGATAGTCAGTTACCTTTGCCTTCTTGGGTACAGTAACAATGGTGGCCATCATGAAGCACGTGGGAACAGCAGACTGGGATAGGCAGAGATTGAATATTCCCTTAAACACACCAGCCAGCTGGTTTGAGCATGCCCTGAGGAAACACTAGGGATGCCAACTGGGCATCCTTTTGAGGGTTTAAATGTTTTACTCACGTCGGCCATGGAGAAGGAGGTTCGCTCTTTCAGTTTCGCGCGAATGCTACCATCGATCTGCAGTTTCTGGTTAGGGTGGGTTTTAATAGTAACAGTGGGTACTACATCTCCTATTCACTTCCTTGTAAACTCAGTCACTGAATCTTTTCAGTTTTCCCAGTTTTCTCAGTTTTTCCTACATTTCCCCCATGTGGGCCAGTCCCCTAGCAATTTGAGTTCTACCAATGAGCTTTAGCCCCTCGCCATATAAGTGACATCTAGCAAGGCGTACATCATGCACCCACAGCAGAGTGAGAGCAGTCAGAACATATGTGAAGTAGTACGCAATTTTCAAGGACTACTTTTGGCTCATGAGAGATACTTTCACAACTACTGGCTAAAAAGTATACAAAAGTGCCGGAGAATCTCTTTAATGGTATATATACCCATTGACTCTTGAACAATGTAACTTATAAATGCCTCATGAGCTAAGTTCAATTGCCGTACCCCATCAGCTGAAGACCCATTGAGATTTTCATGACTTTTTAGGGAAGGTTGTGCCTGAAAAGGACAGTTTTCTAATGTCATATCCTCTCTGCAGCAGTTCTGATGAGCTGGTCAGTACTGGTACTGTGTATCACTTCCTATTTACCAAACCAGGAAAAGTGCTGGGGTGGCAACATTTCAGTTTGAACCACATTGCTGATAACAAAACTCTATCATTGAATGTCTGGCATTACATTGGAATACCCCTGGTAATACAACGGAATAGAATATTATAGACTATTATAGAACATTATAGAATAGAAGAGAAATGTCAAAATAGAACTTGAGACGTGACATCCTTTCTCTGATAAAAATAGTGATGTGCAACGTTTTATAACATCTAAGATAGAATGGACCTCTCACTATACTTTAACATTAAACTACTGTAGTTCTTCAACCAACACACACAAATGACACGCTTCAAGAACATGGTCGTAAGATCTCCTGCTTTCCAAAACTGAAATGTGATTGCAAAGAGGTCTTCCAAGTAAGCAAAGGTCAACATCAGTGTGGGGTATTTACATGTAAATGGTGTACATTTTCTGTAATTTAGCAGATGCTTTTACCCAGAGTTATTTACAGTGACTGCATACATTTTCATACTTTTTCGTACTGGTCACCTGAGGGAATCAAACCCACAACCCTGGTGTTGCAAGTGCCATGCTGTACCAAATTATCCATCATTTCTATTACTGTATTACATTCCATGTGTAAACTACTTGACCAGGTCTGGCTCATAGCCTCAAAATCCTACAGTCAAGCTCATAGTGATTTATGAAATCACTGTTTGTCTGACTGTGACTGCTATTTTCAGTGTCACTGCATGGTTGGTAAGGCCACTGTTCCAGTTAGGGGGTTTCTGTACAGTATGTGTTTATATCTACGGTGCATTTTGGAGAGTATTCAGACCCTTTGACTTTTCCACATTTTGTTACATTACAGCCTTATTCTAAAATGGATTAAATAGTTGTTTTACCCTCATCAATCTACACCCAATACTCATGACAAAGCAAAAACACGTTTTTAGAAATGTTTGCTAATTAATTTTTATTTTTTAATGAAAAATTAACATTTACGTAAGTATTCAGACCCTTTACCTAGTACTTTGTTGAAGCAATTTTGGCAGCGTTTACAGCCTCAAATCTTCTTGAGTATGATGCTAAAAGCTTGGCACACCTGAGTTTCTCCCATTCTTCTCTGCAGATCCTCTCAAGTTCAGTCAGGTTGGATTGTGAGTGTTGCTGCTCAGCTATTTTTAGTTATCTCCAGAGATGTTGGATCAGGTTCAAGTCCGGGCTCTGGCTGGCCAATCAAGGACATTCAAGGACATGTCGCTGAAGCCACTTCTGCGTAGTCTTGGCTGTGTGCTTAGGGTCGTTGTCCTGTTGGAAGGTGAACCTTTACTCTAGTCTGAGGTCCTGAGCACTCTGGAGCAGGATTTCTCTGTATTTTGCTCCGTTCATCTATCCCTCAATGCTGACTAGTCTTCCAGTCCATGGGTCTGAAAGACATCCACACAGCATGATGCTAGCCACCATTGGAATTTAGGCCAAAGAGTTCAATCTTGGTTTCATCAGATCAGAGAATCTTGTTTCTCATGGTCTGAGTCCTTTAGGTGCCTTTTGACAAACTACAAGCGAGCTGTCATGTACTTTTTACTGAGGAGTGGCTTCCATCTGGCTACTCTACCATAAAGGCCTGATTGGTGGAGTGCTACAGAGGTTGTTGTCCTTCTGGAAGGTTCTCCATTCTCCACAGAGGAACTCTGAAGCACTGTCCGAGTGACTATCGGGTTCTTGGGCACCTCCCTGACTCATGCCCTTCTCCCCCAATATCTCAGTTTGGCCGAGCGGCCAGCTCTAGGAAGAGTCTTGTGGGTTCCAAACTTCTTACATAAGAATGATTTATGCCACTGTATTCTTGGGGACCGTCAATGCTGCAGAAATGTTTTGGTACCCTTCCCCAATTCCTTCGACCACATGGCTTTGTTTTTGCTCTGACGTGCACTGTCAACTGTGAGACCAAATCATGTCCAATCAATTGAATTTACCACAGGTGGACACCAATCAAGTTGTAGAAAATATTTAAGGATGATCAATGGAAACAGGATGCACCTGAGCTCAATTTTGAGTGTCATAGCAAAGGGTCTGAATACTTATGTAATAAGGTATTTCAGTTTTTTATTTTCATACGTTTGCAAAAACTTCAAAAAACCTCTTTTCACTTTGTCATTATGTTGTTGTTTTTTTAAATCCCCTTTTCACCCCAATTTCATGGTATCCAATTGTTGTTAGTAATTACTATCTTGTCTTATCGCTACAACTTCCGTATGGCTCGGGAGAGACGAAGGTCGAAAGCCATGCATCCTCCGAAGCACAACCCAATAGGCCAATTGTGCGGCTGCGACAGAGCCTGGGTGCAAACCCAGAGTCTCTGGTGGCACAGCTAGCGCTGCGATGCAGTGCCCTAGACCACTGCGCCACCTGGGAGGCTTCATTATGGGTTATTGTGTGTAGATTGATGAGGAAAAAAATATATGTAATCCATTTTAGAATAAGGCTGTAATGTAACTAAATCTTGAAAAAGTCAAGAGGTCTGAATGCTTTCTGAATGCACTGTATGTAGACAGACAGACAGACAGACAGACTGTGTCTCTGTCACGGAGACCACCATGCAGGAAGTGACACAAGATGTTACCCGAAACGTAGAAGGAGACCTTTGTCAGTTGTCAAGGGCCCACTTCCTCCCGAAAACACACAAGTCTGCAGGTTTTTCATGTACCTCAACCACACTGAACAATGAGCATGCAGGAGAACTCATGCAAACCCTTCCGCTGGAACATGACGCCTACATTAAAATATACACACACATTGTTCTGAAACCATTGTCATAGAAATATTTAGTCTGTCATATTTCACAAATACCGGAGCATGTGAGTTCAAATATACTTTTTATTACTTTATAATAAATGCCGAGCTGGATGATGAATACAACGGCCTTCCAGTCTTGGCACACACGTTTTACACATTTGTCCTCCTTACGTCATACTCATAGTAACTACTCTTAATGGCTCATCACCTCTGGTATTTAGCCACCGTTATCATATTGACTTCATATTAGGACATGGAACCTATAGTCACAGAAATAGTTTCATGCATGTAGGACCATAGCGACAGATCTTGGCACTCTTCAGGAATAACCAATACATGTCATCCTGCTAACTCTTCTGAAAGGGCAACAGCAACAGTAAAAAAGTTGGCCATAATAGTTACAAGAATATCTATCCGTGCATGTCTAATAGTGTCAAATGACCCAAAGCACATAACTAGTTTTGCTGGCTCCTTCTGAAATAAATAATTGCCACATATGTACTGAAACATTCACAATACCATAAGTCTGATCAGTAAAGTAACAGACCCCAAACACACCCACTCCTCATGGTCTAACTCTCAAGCTGATGGAGGGGTGTTTTCAGAGAACGACTATACAGTGTGACTTCCTTTTTAACTAACATACAGCGAGTCTATTCTAGAACAGCAGCCCTCATCAAAGGAAATCTCTTCTCTCTCTTCTTTATTCTCTCTCTCTCTTCTCTGTTTGTTTTCGCGAGTCTAGCTAGCTACCAGTCAGTCACAGAGAGATGGGGAGGACGTACAGCCTACTCTCTATCCTCCACTATGGTTAGTATTGTATGGAATCTTTACTTTCTGCTGCTCACGTTTTGTATCAATTACATTTGCTTGCTTGCATGATAACGTTAGGAATAATAGTTAAACGGTTAACTTCCTTGTTTTTTAACTCCAACTTTAACCCTTATCCTAACCTTAACCTTTACCCCAACCATTATTCTAAACCTAACCTTAACTTAATCTTAGCAAGCAGTTGCTTATCAACTGATAGTTTGTTGATCTACCATCGGTAGATCATCTACAGTGCATTCAGAAAGTATTCAGACCCCTTCCCTTGTTCCCAATTTTCTTAAGTTACATCATGATTCTAAAATGGAATAAATAAATACACATTCTCATCAATATACACACAATGCCCAACAATGACAATGCAAAAACAGGTTTTTAGAATTTCTTGAAAAATTATTTAAAATAAACGGATTCCTTACTTACAGAAGTATTCAGACCTTTTGTTATGAGACTCGAAATTCAGCTCAGGTGGATCCTGTTTCCATTGATCATCCTTGAGATGTTTTTAACAACTTGATTGGAGTCCACCTGTGCTAAATTAAATTAATTGGACATGATTTGGAAAGGCACACACCTGTCTACATAAGGTACCACAGTTGGCAGTGCATGTCAGAGCAAAAACCAAGCCATGAGGTCGAAGGTTTTGTCAGAGGCACAGATCTGGGAATGGTACCAAAAAAATGTCTGCAGCATTGAAGGTCCCCAAGAACACAGTGGCATCCATCATTCTTAAATGGAAGAAGTTTGGAACCACCAAAACTCTTCCTAGAGCTGGCCGCCCGGCCAAACTGAAACTTCCAGGTCAATCATCTCTGCAGCACTCCACCAATCAGGCCTTGGAGTTTGCCAAAAACACCCGAAGGACTCTCAGACCATGAGAAACAAGATTATCTGTTCTGATGAAACCAAGATTTAACTATTTGGTCTAAATTTGGTCACCATCCCTATGGTGAAGCATGGTGGTGGCAGCATCATGCTGTGTGGATGTTTTTCATCGAAAGAGACTGGGAGACTAGTCAAGATCAAGGGAACGAAGAACAGAGCAAAGTACAAAGATATCCTCCATGAAAACCTGCTACAGAGTGCTCAGGACCTCAGACTTTGGCGAAGGTTTGCTTTCTGACAGGACAATGACCCTAAGCACAAGGCCAAGACAACGCAGGAGTGGCTTCGGGACAAGTCTCTGAATGTCCTTGAGTGGCGTAGCCAGAGCTCGGACTTCAACCTGATCGAACATCTCTGGAGAGACCTGAAAATAGCTGTGCAGCGACGCTCCCCATCCAACCTGACAGAGCTTGAGAGGATCTGCAGAGAAGAATGGCAGGAAAGCACAAGTACAGGTGCGCCAAGCTTGTAGCGTCATACCCAAGAAGACTTGATGCTGTAATGCATGCCAAAGGTGCTTCAACAAAGTACTGAGTAAAGCAAGCCTGGGCAACTCCAGTCCATGGGGGCGTGATTGGTGTCACACCTTTGCCCCAGCCCCAGCTAACACACCTGACTCCAATAATCAACTAATCATGATCTTCAGTTTTAAATGTAATTTGTTTAAATCAGCTGTGTTTGCTAGAGATGGAGAAAAGTGTGACACCAATCAGGCCCCCAGGCCTGGAGTATAGAGTCTGAATGCTTATGTAAATGTGATATTTCAGTTTTGTATTCTTTATACATTTGCACACATTTATAGAAACCTGTTTTTGCTTTGTAATGATGGGGTATTGTGTATAGATTGATGAGGGGAATATCAATTTAATCCATTTTAGAGTAAGGTTGTAACGCAATAAGATTTGGAATAAGTCAAGCGGTCTGAATACTTTTTTCAGGACAAGAACAACTGCTGTTATGTTCGACATATTACATTTTGCTTTGTTGTAACTGTATTATTTTATTATTTTATTCTTAATTCATGAAAGAAGACATTGTTTAAAGGTTAATGATATGTGATTAATAGCAGACTGCCATGAATGTATTATGTTGCCCATATAGTGTATGCATCACGACTCCATATATTGACCCAGATGCAGACACAAGAGGCGGATAGTACAGTTCTCAGATGATTTACTGGATTCTGGAGTCGCCTCTTCACTTTTGATGTTGAGTCTGGTATCAAACTCACAAATGCTGATGCTCCAAATACACAACTAGTCTAAAGAAGGCCATTCTCATTGCTTCTTTAATCCGAACAACAGTTTTCAGCTGTGCTAACATACTGTAATTGCAAAAGGGCTTTCTAATGATAAATTAGCCTTTTAAATGACACATTTGGATTAGCTAACACAATGTGCCATTGGAACACAGGAGAGATGGTTGCTGATAATGGGCCTCTGTACGCCTATGTAGATATTCCATAAAAAAATCTTCTGTTTCAAATCAAATCAAATGTTATTGGTCACATACACATGGTTAGCAGATGTTAATGCGAGTGTAGCGAAATGCTTGTGCTTCTAGTTCTGACCGTGCAGTAATATCTAACATGACTCAGGATATTGACCCAGATGCAGACACAGCTACAATAGTCATTTACAACATTAACAATGTCTACACTGTATTTCTGATCAATTTGATGTTATTTGAATGAACAAAAAAGGCTTTTCTTTCAAAAACAAGGACATTTCTAAGTGACCCCAAACTTTTGAACGGTAGTGTAAATATCTCTTACATCAGTCACAGTCAATTAATTTGTTCTTATTTACCTCATCAGTTTCATTCTGAACATTGCATAATCTGTTAAATCTGCACAAACCCTAGTCTACATGATGACTCAGCGATACACAAATTGGCTTAGTTATTTATTTTCTAACTAAATAATCACACCGAATTACATAAACACACACACAGGATAGATTATACATTGATTACTACATAGTGCAATGAAAAGTCCCAAGTGGACTAACCCGATATGACGGCTTGTTACACAATGAAATGGAGGGGAAAGAAAGAGAGGGAGGAGGAGAGACGAAGTAATTCGTACATACAGTTGAATAATACGCTCATCGTAAATATGGATATTTAGCACCCTAACAACCACTCATTCGAATTTAGAAATGCATCTCACTCTGTTGAAATCACTCAATCAGGCTGTGGAGAGTAGTTCGACAGATGTCTCTGGCTGTGCAAGTCTCTGGTTGTCCAGCAGAGGTCACCATGTCCTTTGTAGTCATAGCTTCTTGGTCTCAGAGTGTCTGTTAGAATGGTTCTTCCAGAGGTGTACCACGCGGTGTTCAGCGGGCCTTGTCCTTCACTCTGTTTGTTTAGAATAGATACCTTAGAGGTACCTATAGTGATGAGAAAAAATTGTTCTTCGTCTCTCGTCTTCGGTCGAATTTCCTAGGCTAACACTGCATAAACAGCTGCAGACTGAATGTTCCTGTGTACAGTAGTCTTCTTCTTCTTCGAGAGAGAGATTCAGAGGGTCTTACAATAATACTTCTGGTATTATAGTCATTAAACCATTTCGTAATGCATTCAGCACACGCTGCACTTTTACTGGTCTTGAGAGATTCCAACTATTTCAACTCAAGTTCTCTGGTCTAATATGGTAATTCTTCAGCAAGTCCTTTTAAGTTCTCGCCTTGGAAGGCGGTTCCATCCTGTTGCCACAATGTCTGTGTTCACGTGGGCGTGGTTACTAACTTGGCAAAAGTCTTTATGAAAAAACTAATTTAGAAGGCTAAAGTCACATTTAATCTTCTCACAAATAGATTCATACTTAATCATATAAGTTGTACAACATTTAGATGTAAACCTGACCCCTTGAATGCATACATTTTCAGAGATACAGTTATTTAGTTATACCGTCCTTAATGATATCACAAAACAACAACTGATTTGATTTTTGTTTAAGTCTCACCAACCATTTCCCACATTATTTACGTTAGAAATACCGTTTCAATGTCCAATCTTTTGATGTTACAGTACTGCAAAATTTCTCTCTGTTGTAACAAAGGGATTTTTAACTTTAATTTCTGCATAGTGGGAGAGAGAGAGTTCCTGTAAGGTATTTGTGACACTCCTAAAACTGTCCAACTGCCCCCACTTCCCCCCCTTCCTCTCTGGCGGGAGAGGGGGATCTCTCTGATCCTCACCCAGGAAGGAAAGTTATAACAACAGGCAGGGGTTTGTAATCAGGTCAGAGTCAGGCAGGTACAGGACGGCAGGCAGGATCAGGGTCAGGGTAGGCAGAAATGTCAGAACTGGGAAAACTAGGAAACAGAACTTGACAAACATGAAGACAGGAAAGCACACTGGTAAGACCTGACAAGTCAAGACGAACTGGCAACAGACAAACAGAGAACACAGGTATAAATACACTGGAGATAATGGGGAAGATGGGTGACACCTGGAGGGGGGAGGAGACAAGCACAAAGACAGGTGAAACGGATCAGGGTGGGTTTGAGACAAGCACAAAGACAGGTGAAACAGATCTGGGTGTGACAATATGATTTATTTCTGGTGCATAATTACACAGTAAACACATTATGTAATAATAATAATAAAATAATAGTACAATTAATAATAACATTAACAATAATAATAATAGTAATAGTAATAATAATAATACATGGTATTTATGTAGCAAATTCAAGGATCCAAAGTCTCTTACATGTGGTGTTTGCATTTCCACATAGTTGATTTGTACTTGGACGTGAGCAGAGGAGCATTTATTGATAAAGATCCCCCCCATTTCTCTTTTCCTGTAATCTCATCCTGCTCTGCTGAATGTGGGGGAGGAGTGGACTTTAATAAAGTAAAGTAGACCCACACACTCAAATATGTACAGATATGTTAAATGTAGATAGTGTCATACAGTATATAAACTTTGAAAAGTACTATTTAAATTAAGTCCATTATAACCTATTCATTGATGGGGTATAATTTGCAGTGTATCATTGTGTCATTATTTGTGTAGGCACACTGTAGGCACACTGTGTACAGTGAACAATGAGTAATTACAATATCTTCTACACTGTACTTACACGAGTAAAAATTACACAGTAATTAGAGCCCTGTAGTGAAAAGTGTAACCATTGATCAATGTCAGAATGTCATGTTGGGTATTTGTGTGTTTCAGGTGTGGGTATTTCTCTGTTCAACAAAGCAGTGGGGGACTCAGTGGAGCTGCCCTCAGGCTTAGAAAGGGAAGGGATCAAGTCAATGGAGTGGAAGTATAAAGAAATGGTGATTGCAGAATTTGATAGGAACATTTCCTTACCAAGATCACAGTTTAAGGGGAGACTAGAGATGAACGACAGTAACTTCAGTTTAACAATCCAAGAACTGTCACTGCAAGACTCAGGGGAATTTCTTGTTTCTGCCGCATCAAACAAAGGAGGACAGATTCCAACCAAGACCATCCATCTTCAAGTACATGGTAGAATGCTTTGTGTTATTCCATCTTTTTATCTTGTATTGTCTTTCTCCTAGAGGTATGGTCAATTTAGAATGATTATCTCTCCTTCTCTCTCTCTCTCGTTTTCTCTGTTTCTCTCTCTCAGAGCCTATATCCAAGGTGGTGATCCAGAAGGAGATCACGCTATTGGCCAACCAGTCCTGTTCAGTGTGGCTGCTGTGCAACGTGTCAATCGGCTCCAACCTCTCCTACACCTGGGAGAGAGGGAATGAGAAGTACAGGGACGACGAGCAGATACACTTCTCTCTGTCACCTGCAGATGGAGACATCAGTGTAACCTGCACTGCCTCCAACTCAGTCAGTGAGAAATCTGCATCAGCAACAGTAAAGTGTAGTAATGACACAACCACCCCAGGTAACTAGATATAATAACAATCCACCATAAACTTTTCATATAGTGTGCTTCTATGCTTATGTTGTGAAATATAATATACAGTATTATGCAGTACATGTGATGACATTGGTTAGATATAATATACAGTATCATGTAATACATGTGAGGACATTGGGTAGATATAATATACAGTATTATGTAATACATGTGAGGACATTGGGTAGATGTAATATGGAACTCTGTAGGCTTTAGCATATTGCATAGTCTAATCCAGTAGTTCCCAGCTCCAGTCCTCCAGTACCCCCAACAGTACACATTTTTATTGAAGCTCCGGTGACAAGCACATATGATTCTACTTGTCATTAATCATCAGGCCCTCAATGAGTTAATTCAGTTTTTTTTGTCAGGGCTACAACATAAAATGTGTGCTGTTGGGGGTACTAGAGGACTGGAGCTGGAAACCACTTCAGTATTTCTTAATCCTGGTCCTGGGGACCTAAAGGGGTGCACATTTTAGTTGTTGCACTAACACTACACACATGATTCCACTAAGGTATGATGATGATGAGTTGATTAGTGGAATCATGTCTAGGGCAAGAAATGAAACATGGACCCCTTTGGGTCTCCATGAGCAGGTTTCAGAAACACCAGTCTAATCACATCTGTGTTATAGAGTATGATACATGGATGGAGTGGTATAGGATCTACATCATGGTACCAGTAGGCGTCGCTGTGTTGCTGATCCTCACTGTAGCTATGGCAGTAAATTACTGCAGGGGGTGCTGTAACACGGGTATGTACAGCATAGGGGTCTCATCTATACTTAAAGTGACATTTTAGGTCCTGGAAGTATTCTTAGGATAATTATGTTGTGGCATTCCTTTAATTAGATTTTTTTTCTCCAAATGTTGGCCTTAGGGACATTATGGATATTGGAGAAAGATTATGGAACCTCGGAAGTGCGTAATTTATTCAATCTTGTGTATGTTTGTGGATATTCTGACTAGTATCTATCTGATTGGTTGATATTTTGTTCTTGCCATACACAGCAGCTCTGACTGACGACACAAGAATGAAAGATGTAAGTATGCATTGCCGTTATTATGTACTCATTTTTCAAACACTCCACACATTTCTTGTTAACAAACTATAGTTTTGGCAAGTCGGTTAGGACATCTACTTTGTGCATGACACAAGTCATTTTTCCAACAATTGGTTACAGACAGATTATTTAACTTATAATTAACTGCATCACAATTCCAGTGGGTCAGAAGGTTACACACACAAAGTTGACAGTGCCTTTAAACAGTTTGGGAAATTCAGAGGAGTACCTGTGAATGTATTCTAAGGCCTACCTTCAAACTCAGTGCCTCTTTGCTTGACATCATGGGAAAATCAAAAGAAATCAACCAAGATCTCAGAAAAAAATGTAGACCTCCACAAGTTTGGTTCATCCTTGGGAGCAATTTCCAAATGCCTGAAGGTACCACATTCCTCTGTACAAATAATAGTAAGTATAAACACCATGGGACCACGCAACCGTCATACCACTCAGGAAGGAGAGATGAACGTACTTTGGTGTGAAACGTGAAAATCAATTCCCAGTACAACAGCAAAGGATCTTGTGAAGATGCTGGAGGAAACAGTTAAAAAAGTATCTATATCCACAGTAAAACGAGTCCTATATCGACATAACCTGAAAGGCCGCTCAGCAAGGAAGAAGTCACTGCTCCAAAACCGCCATAAAAATCCAGGCTATGGTTTGCAACTGCACATGGGGACAAAGATCGTACTTTTTGGAGAAATGTCCTTTGGTCTGATGAAACGAAAATAGAACTGTTTGTCCATAATGACCATTGTAATGTTTGAAGGAAAAATAGGGAGGCTTGCAAGCTGAAGAATACCATCCCAACCGTGAAGCATGGAGGTGGCAGCATCATGTTTTGGGGGTGCTTTGCACAGAAGGGATTGGTCATGAGGGAGGAAAATTATGTGGATATATTGAAGCAACATCTCAAGACTTCAGTCCGGAAGTTAAAGCTTGGTCGGAAATGGACAATGACCACAAGCATACTTCCAAAGTTGTGGCAAAATAGCTTAAGGACAAAAAAAGTAAAGGTATTGGAGTGGCCATCACAAAGCCCTGACCTCAATCGTATTGAACATTTGTGGGCAGAACTGAAAAAGCATGTGCTAGCAAGGAGGCTTACAAACCTGACTCAGTTACACTAGCTCTAACAGGAGGAATTTGGCAAAATTCACCCATCTTATTGTGGGAAGCTTGTGGAAGGCTACCCGAAACGTTTGACCCAAGTTAAACAATTTAAAGGCAATGCTACCAAATACTAATTGAGTGTATGTAAACTTCTGACCCACTGGGAATGTGATGAAAGAAATAAAAGCTGAAATAAATCATTATTTCCAATATATTATTCTGACATTTCACTTTCTTAAAATAAACTGGTGATCCTAACTGACCTAAGACAGTGTCACGCCCTGACCTTAGAGAGCTTTTTATGTCTCTATTTTGGTTTGGTCAGGGTGTGATTTGGGTGGGCATTCTATGTTCTGTATTCTATGTTCTTTTATTTCTATATTTTGGCCGGGTATGGTTCTCAATCAGGGACAGCTGTCTACCATTGTCTCTGATTGGGAATCATACTTAGGCAACGTTTTTTCCCTTTGCTATTTGTGGGAAGTTATCTTTGTTAGTGGCACTATAGCCCTGTTAAACTTCACGGTTGTTTCTTCGGTTCTTGTTTTGTTGGTGACATGTATATCTATAAAAAGAAAATGTACGCTCACCACGCTTTACCTTGATCTCCTTCCGACGACGGCCATGACAGACAGGGAATTTTTACTATGACTAAATGTCAGGAATTGTGAAAAACGAAGTTTAAATGTATTTGGCTAAAGTGTATGTAAACTTCCGACTTCAACTGTATGTGTACTGTATTACACTATACTGTGTACTGTATTTTCTGATTGCTGTGTATATTTCGGCACAAATAGGCAGTATTTTTGTGTTTTTGTGCAATGTTCATCCATTTTGTTTATTGGTTTAAGTACCTTTTTCTGTTTTTATTCCAGACAAGAACAAACAGTCAGGTAATGTCCATCTATGAGAACGTAGATGATCTGGCTGTCCCAAGACTGAACAAGGTGAGAGTGAAATATGAATGTTCATACCTGATATATTTGAACATAAATAAAATAAAACAGTCTCTGTGTGAAGGGAGACTATGTAGTCTACTTGGAAATTGTATACATAAAGCTGAAACATTTTGTTCTTGGTTGCCTGTCACATTTAGTCGCAGACTCTATATGACAAGATCACATTTGGACGCCAGCCAGAAACCCCCTGTTCTTCCTACCAGGAAGTACTGTGATCTGAACAGGATGTGGTCATAAGCTGGGCTTCTATAGATATAGAACCCTCTGCATCCTCTGCATCTTCTGCATCCTACATGTGTACCTTCTGTAATAGATGTTACCGTTTCATTTCATCACAACCTGCACATTTCTGTTTTTATTTTCTTACTTGTTCAGAACTGCAACCTTCATCTGTTCATGGTCATTGTGTGGTACAACTTACATAACTTTTTGTTAGGTTCTATTGCATTCTATTGTTGCATGAACTGTTTATGTTTGTGTATTAACAACTAATTATATTCTTAAAGATTACTTGTGTTTCTGTGGGACTACAAGAGTTGAAAACAAGTTATTTGTATTTCTATTTGTTGTAGTTTAGATGTGTCTATTGTACAGTAAAATGTTTTACATTCCACAGACATGCTTTGTAGAAATCACATAGGCCACATTCACATCAATTCATCATATACTCACTAACTATCTTCTGTTGTTGTGTGAAATCAGACAATGAATAGACCTTAATAATACAATAATACCATCTTTACATATTGAGATATTAATAAATAAATATGAAATATAACGATTTGTAGCAATCATAATGTATAGATCATATAATGATTCTGTTAAGAGAATTATGTTCTCAATGTTCATAAACTGAACGTCAATTAAACTACTCGGTCTGTTACCAAGAATTTGTAAGGTTCTTGTTGAAATGAAACAGACAGAGGCCAGTCTACAATAGTCAGCAACATTTATTTACGAGAGCTCTGCCCATCATTACATGTACATTGGTTTATATACCCTTCCTTGCCTGCTAACAGTCCCTCTTTCTTATGGACAAACATTCTTCATGATTATACAGAGACGGGGTAGAATTCTGTTTGAGAAAGGCTACCTCCAAGTGATAGAAAAACAGGAATTACAACAGAATTAACCCTCCCGTTGTCCTGGTACTGTGTCTAGTCCCCGAGTCCTCCGGGTCACCCTGTCACGTCCTGGCTAAAGGCCCAATGTGCGCAAGTGTGACAGTAGGCGTGTGAACAGCCTTTGCAGATGTATTTCTTACACCTGCAGCACACCGTGTGTGTCTTGGAGTCCTTCATGGGTGGGCAGAGCTGACACCTCTTCCTCTTACTTGCCCCGGTGGTCGGGCAACGAGCGGGGCAGCGGCCGTGCCAGCGGCGGGGCCCTGGCGCTGTTGATCAGGAGGCGCCGCCGTAGCACTCTGTAGGACTTTGACAAGGGCTGACGCCGCTTCGGTGCGGGGCAGATGCTGCCTTCTTTGGATCAGCGGCTTCACGAGTGCCATTCCCAGCTGCTCGAGGAACACCCTGCGCTTGTTGCGCTTGTTCCGCTTGCCAGGCATCCAGTCAGGCTTGACCTCTCGCCATATGACAAAGGCGTTGTAGGAGGACACGTCGAGGATGTTGTGGAAGACGACCAGGGGCCAGCGGGCAGTCATCCGTCTGCAGCTGTAGGTGCCCACCACCTTGTCTAGGTTGTCCACGCCGCCCTTGTTGCAGTTGTAGTCTAGGATGAGGGCCGGCTTCTTGTCGCGGCGATCGCTGATGTGGCCCTCTGTGTGCAGCGTGCTCAAGAGTAGCACGTTCTTGTTTCTCTTTGCCAGGGGGTGGTTGACATGAACAAACCTGGCCACTGTCAGAACATGTTGGCGTCCGGGAGAGGAGAGGACACCTCGAAAGGGGTAATTGCGTACCTCTTGACTATGCTAAGGCAACAAGTCAGGGCCAACAAGGTAATCTTCACACTGTCTCTTACAGGGGGACTGAAGATTAGGCCTCTCGAACATAGAGATTCTCAGCAGACCGAGATCACGGGCGAGCTATCTCTGGCCGACATGGAAACGAACACTGTGTTAAACTGTGAAGAGGACCTCAACACCAAGTGCTGCTCGGGGTCCAGTGCAACTGTGTGGGCTAGGGACGTCATGGTGAACATCACCGTGACATCGACCTCCTTCGAGATGCTCAAGCGGTTTCCCGAGCTGGTAGCGGTCGCGTTCGGTATCAACCAGTTTGTCATAGCCCCCATCGATTCCGATTTCAAACGAGGCGTTCGATCCGACACCCCAGGGATACTGGGTATCACGTCGGCAGTACACAGGCTCAGAGACTGGAAGAGGCAACAGATAGCGGCAGGCATATCTACTGTCCCAGCAAAGGCTGGCGACAGAACCAGGCGCTCCGCTTCTGATGTCAACAACTCTGGGGTGATGAAGTTGGACAACGTCGTCATCCACATCCCCGAAACCCAATACAAGGACCCGGCCTCTGGTTCAAAGAACTGTCTCGACCCCCAGTACAACATAGGTTTGAGTAACACGGTTGTGTGTCCCGGGCTCATAGCCGCTCACGGCACTCTGGGTATATTCAAGGAGCCCCACAAGGAGCTCTACAGCACGAGCCACGATAAAATCTACATAGCCGATTTGTACAAGCTCGAGTCGTGCAATCCGGGAGAACCCAGCAAGAAGGCTGCTATCTCCACGACGCCTCCTCAGGTGGCAGTGAACATCAACACCTTCATCCCCACGACAGACCGTAACCACTACATGGTAGGCATCCTGGATTCGGAGCAAGTTGTGGAGTATGTGCCTCCCGTGAACAAGATGTGCACCGCATACAACACTGGGGAGATCACACACAGCATGAACTTGGTCTGGGTGGATGACGTCTATACTGTGGACAAACCTGTGGTCGAAGCGGAACATGGGGTGATAGTGAAACCGGTCGAAGCTCTCTACTTCGTCTCCAACTTCACCCCGGGCATAGACTACATCAACCTTAACGTGAGCTGCGTCAATTACGACGTGAGCGCTCTACGGCCCTGTCTGATTGCCATATGCGGCGGAGACAACAGTTGCAGGAAGGACTACGGGAGACTCTGCAACTCAGCGCACGAGATCATCAACGACGCTCGCAGGGCCGGAGAGCTGATGAGGGAAGGGCTCGAGGAGCTAGCTGTACAGGAGAAGAAGGCTAGGATGTACGAGCTGCCTGACAACGCGCCCTTCCCCTGGCTTGACAAACCACAGGGAGGCCCTGCTAGGCGCAAGAGGTTTCTTGGGATCGTGACAGGAGCCTCAGCCTTGGGGCTCGCGTGGCACGTTTCCAATCGGGTGGACATCTTGGAGGGTCAACTGGACACACTTAAGAACTCATACGTCTCCGTGTCAAATACCTTAGTGGAAGTGAGCAACAAGCTCGACTCCAACATAGCCCTAGTCAATGGTAGGATCGACGACCAGCAGAAGAAGATACAGAAGAATAACGACATCGTCAACAGGAACTTTGCCATGATGAGGGACGCCATGATGAGGAACACGGAGGCCGCTTTGCGTGACACCAACATCAAGTTCTCGGTCATGGCCAGTTATCAAATGTGGTACGCTCAGATGCACAGCGTCACCCATCAGATGATGCAGGCTGCAATGCACACCAAGTTCATGACCAGAGGAGTGGAAAATTGTCTAAGGCAGATAGCGTCAAAGCGCTCAGGGAGCTTGCCCCAGCGGCATGGCAGTCATGCAGGATCACCCCGGCCTGTCCGAGTTTCCCACCGTCGGCACGGCCCTGTACAAAGACAGAAAGCTTTTCATAGCGCACTCTATCCCAGGGACCGTTGAGAAGACCGTAGTAAGAGGGATCATACCCATGCCCAAGATGAGCATGGACGGAGTCCCTTGCTGGCCCGACTACAAAGTGTGGTTGATAGATGGCAAGTATTACGAACCGTCCGAATGTCACGGCAAGTATTGTCACAAACCCGAGCTTCACGAGAGGTGATGCATGAAGGAACCCAGCGAGTGCAAAACAGTATGCTCCCCTTGTCACCGAGGTATTTGCTACCAGGATAAGAAGGTGAGTTGGATGGAGGGGTCGGCCTCGATAGAGATCGAGTCTCCTCCGCTGAAACCCTTCTCCAGGCCGCACATATCGGACGGACCCGTTTCTTTCTCAGATATGGTGAAAGACAGCATCCCGGACATGTCCGAACTTGAGTTGCTGCGTGCCATAAACACCAGTGTAAAGCTCATGGACGTGAGAGAAGACCTGGAGAATATCACAAGAAACCTAGAAGAGTTTGACAAGAGGTACGATGAGATTACGGCTAGCAGGGTAACGTTCGGAGGGTGGCTTTCAGGATTCGCCAGTGATGCGGCCCTATGGACCTCTATAGCTATTCTCATGGCTTGGTCCACAGCGCTATCATTGGGGATCGGGTACATGTTTCTATTTGGAGGTGGTGGTGGTGGTGGTGCAGGTGCTTTCACGAACCTTACAAAGAGGCGGTATAAAATGTTATAGACACCAACACCCTTGTACATGTGTGTATAAACTCTATATCCCTTTGTACCTTTGCCTATCAATGCTTGAATAAATGTCCTCTATGTCAAAGACTCTCTGTGCTTGTGATTGTCTCTTTTATGATATGAAAGTAGGATGGTGGGAGAGGAAACAGGGATAGGATAAAAAGCACACTAATTTCCAAGATGTTTCAGTCATTACACAACTTTATATATTTCACTTTACAAAATGGACAGACATGAACTGAAAATGTATTCAGGAGTCTTCGTGAGGTCTCAAGGTCACACATTACATATTTTGTGACAGTACAATTATAGCTGTCAAACATGAATGTATAAGGATCTTGAATAAAAAGTTGAAAGAGTCATCAAACACGGTCCTTTTGGTGTTATTGTCTTCACCTCAACCAATCTGAAATTTCTTTCGCTGTATCTGGTCTCTGATGATAACTTGCTCCTCCTTGGTCATATCAGCAGCAGCCTGCATCCATTCTGTGTCCCGAACAGCTCATGAGCCAAGAGTCTCTCTGTGTCATAGAAGTTCAGCAATCTGAAGACTATCCTTCTCACTAGGTCACACTGCATGTTGGGCATTATGATGTCAGGATCACACGGTGTGCTTGATGCACTGGGGTGGTCTTGGGGACATAGAGTCTTTGTGATGATCTGGTATGTGGACATAGTCACACTTTGGATTTTACGGCCACAGAACATAACCCTCCCTTCCATTGCGTCCACTATCATCACCCCCAGGCTCCACATGTCTATAGCACATGTGTACTCTGCAGATTTACGTTTTGGGCAAAACAATTCCGGGGCCCTGTACGCCTCCGTGACCACAGTTGGGCTCATCCATTTTGAGGACTGTCTAGAGAGGCCCATGTCGGCCACCTTCACTGTGAGATCTTCTGTCAGCAGCACGTTGTAAGGAGTCAGGTCCCTGTGCACTATATTCCATCTGTGCATGTCAGACAGGGCATTAGCCAACTGTAAACTAAAGTGAGCAACGAAACTCAAAGGGAGATACTGTAGTGGCCGGTCTTGTTCGTAGTATGGCTTGACACCGTATCCATTGTGGATCGCGTCACTCAGAGTGTAGGACATGAGCATGGCTATCTTGTCATCGTCTACGAAGCAATCGTGCATGTCGATCACATACGGGAGACCCCTTAGGGCAGAGAGACATGAGATCTCTCTCACGGTTGCATCCTCTACGCCTTGGGTGTGATATTTCAAGGCGTAGTCCTTCCCAGTTTTCCTACACGTCACTTTGTACACGATTCCATAGGCGCCTTTGCCTATAACGGTGTCTTTCCTGTATTTCTCCATTCTGATTGGTATAGTGGTTACGTTGTAGTTGCTTATATATACCCTCACTATCTTGACTGTTGAAGGGCCTGGTTTTTGATCAAAGGGCTCTGACCAAAGAAGGCTATTTATTCCAGCTCTGTGTGAACACTCCAACCAAGGCTTTGCAATGTAACCCAGATGCTGACTTTACCTTGGTAATCGGACAATGGTTCCTTTGAGGAACTGCCTATAGCTGAACAATCCAACCACCGAATTGCAATGTAACAGTGATGCTGACTCTACCTTGGTAATCGGACAACCTGTCCTTTATAACCGGGTTGTCTGGGTGTCTATTAGCATTCACATACTACCTCTATACAGGCAAGGCGATTAGACTCTGTGTATAGAGGAGCCATGGATTCTGACGCGACAGCACTGAGTTCAGCTATGCCTCGTATGAGCTTGAACAACGAAACATCTCCGGGTCTATCTACGCCGACGGGGATGTATGTGAGAAGTAACCGGGTGTATCGCCCCACCAAGTGGTGTCTGACCATAGACCCATACATCCCATGGCATCTGGAGATGTTGGCCGCGAGGCTGAACAACCTGACCTGCGATTACGTGCACGTCTGGGTATCACCTCCAGTCAGTGGTTCGGGTCCAGATCACCTATGTCAATGTCATAATCTGGTCCTAAGTAAGTGCCACTCTCCGCTTACTACAATCCACGGCTACTTTGAGACTAAGGTATCTATGGGGATCGAGGATGTAAAAACCCTCATCGGTATCCCGTGTACCTTGTACCCTGTGGCAAAGAAGGACAAAGATACCAATCGAGGCGTCCTGACCTGCGTTGGTAAACACGTATTCAATGAGTGCGCTGGGGTTAGGTACGTCAACATCTACCCCGATGGAGTCACTGTCCTCAGCCGCTTGCAGGAAGACGGCCGTCGGATATTTGACAAGTCCAACCACTGGACAACACCCTGTCGTTCTCAAATAACATCAAGGCGGTGGCCCGTTCCTGTAGGTTCATGCTCTACAACATCCGCAGAGTACGACCCTGCCTCACACAGGAAGCGGCGCAGGTCCTAATCCAGGCACTTGTCATCTCCCGTCTGGATTACTGCAACTCGCTGTTGGCTGGGCTCCCTGCCTGTGCCATTAAACCCCTACAACTCATCCAGAACGCCGCAGCCCGTCTGGTGTTCAACCTTCCCAAGTTCTCTCACGTCACCCCGCTCCTCCGCTCTCTCCACTGGCTTCCAGTTGAAGCTCGCATCCGCTACAAGACCATGGTGCTTGCCTACGGAGCTGTGAGGGGAACGGCACCTCACTACCTCCAGGCTCTGATCAGGCCCTACACCCAAACAAGGGCACTGCGTTCATCCACCTCTGGCCTGCTCGCCTCCCTACCACTGAGGAAGTACAGTTCCCGCTCAGCCCAGTCAAAACTGTTCGCTGCTCTGGCCCCCCAATGGTGGAACAAACTCCCTCACGACGCCAGGACAGCGGAGTCAATCACCACCTTCCGGAGACACCTGAAACCCCACCTCTTTAAGGAATACCTAGGATAGGATAAAGTAATCCTTCTCCCCCTCCCCCTTAAAAGACCTAGATGCACTATTGTAAAGTGGCTGTTCCACTGGATGTCATAAGGTGAAAGCACCAATTTGTAAGTCGCTCTGGATAAGAGCGTCTGCTAAATGACTTAAATGTAAATGTAAATGTATCGACATCTCCAGCCAAGACCAGAGTTGGATTCTTTCTATTCCACGTACCGTCGTTTACAGGAGCTGAACACTTGTTAACCAGCGTTGACAGTTCACACAGGGCGCATTCTCAGATGCCACTTGTTCTGATAGGATCTGTTTTCATGTTGACATGTGACACCAGAAATGATTGTGAACACAGTCTCTTGTAATTGAAGATGAAATAAATCATGATAGCAGATGTACTCTGTGTCCCTGGATGTTATTGTACACATGTACACACACACACACACACACACACACACACACACACACACACACACACACACACACACACACACACACACACACACACACACACACACACACACACACACACACACACAGTTCCCTTCCTCGACCCATTAGCAGCCAACAAGAGAGTTGCTGCACATAATCACCTCTTGCTTATGCCACACGGTTATTCTGTAGCATTTTATTATTTTATTAGTGTTCTTTTGCAATGGACACAGACACAATGGTACATTGACAAAGTTTATTCTGAACAATATAGCATATAGCAGTGATACATAATACAAGCCAACTTGCTCTATGGTCAGCTTGGACCCATTATGTCTCATGTCTTGGTCCCATACATGGGGCTATTCTTTATTTGTCATCGGTGTCAGCTGCTGATTGTCCTCCTTCTACACTTGCTCCTTCCATCATCCCGCTGCTCACAATCTCCATTTCATCTATTCCGCATAGTGGCAACTAGGTAGAGAGGAACACACGACACACCACAGTCTTCATTGAGTACCAGACGTCTTCCATGTCATAAACGGGTCTCTCGTTCAAGACGTGTACCATGTTCTTGGAACACCTAGGGCCGGTTTCAATCCTAGTCTGATGCTGTAGAGTTTGATCCATAGTGAGGCACACATCAAAGTCGTCTTGGGTCAGTTGTCTGATGTCGACGTTTGACACCTGCAGCGGAGTCCGTGGAGCCTTGGCAGCAGCACGTAGGGCGTTGAGAAATGAGTTACAGTTCATGTAAGCCCTATACAGATATACATGATAGGCTCTATGCATATACGGGCGCCGGTGTATATCGTGTACAAGGGCCGTCGTTCTTCCGTTGCCCTGAACAGAGATCGAAGTCTTGCCTCTGTCGTAGCTTGACATCATGACTTTGAAAGTTACTGTGAACGGAGGGTCTGCTCTAGCACACTCAAGCATATGGTTGAACTTATCATCTGTATCCGTATCATCTCTATTGGTATCATTGGCTGTATTTTTCCAACCTAAGCTAGGGGAGTGTAGGGGAGGATGTATCCAACCATGGATGATTCAGTGTGGTTATGAAGAAAGCCTAAGACCTGGTTGCCATGTAGCCATGGTTGGAGGAGCCAGCCTTGGTTGGATAACAGGTGTGTTGTTGGATACTATAGCCACTTTGAAGGGATTAATCCAATCCAGACATGTTTGGAAGAATCCCCACTGCGGTAACATGCATAGTTGAACATGTCAGTGGTGTTTGGGGAAGGAGGTGATGTTGGTTACTGTGGCCCTGGTCGGACGAGACACTACAGGCACGGTCTGATACCCATGGTTGGTGTTGGATCAATGGACTACCGAGAACGCTTTAAAGGCATTGTGTCTCCAGACTGTAACAACACATGCTGAGTCTCTCCTCTAAGCAGCAGAGTTTACATTCACCCCACGCCGCACCAGGACACTCTAGGTTTACCCTGTGTGTCACAGTGGCAACCATGTCTCATTCACCAGCCCCTGAGGATGCACATCTGGCCACACTCACTAAACAGATACTAGACCTGATGGGGAACTTGAACACTTTCACCTACATGTCCGTCACCGCGCTACTGAATCTAGACACCAAAGGCCATCGCAGACTATACGACGTACTTTGCGCCCTGGAAGGTATTGGACTTCTGAGTAAAGATAGGAAGTTATACACATGGAAACGACAATGGTATCAGTTGCCGATATTTAAAGACAATAGTATGTCACGAAACATTGGAACTGTTTATCGCTATGTGCGCAATAACCCAGGGATGTTCATGGTACAGGACTTGGTTAGGGGATTGGGTATTCCACTACGCAGGATGTATGACATTCTCCGGGTGCTGGCTTTGATTGGTGTTGTCACAAAACTGAGGGTAGGATGCTACGAAACTGCGCCACAGTCGGTGTGTTCGGACCCAGAATGGAAACGGGTTCTGGAAACCATCTGGGGTGGTGGCTCATCTGAAGTGCAAGTCGTGGAGAACCAATTACCAGAGGATATGTCTATTGACAGTAATGACATTGGATCTGACACCCACATCATACAGATTGACTCCCCTGAATTCCTGTTGCTTTATATCCACAATGATGGCGTGGTATGGATGGCCTATATCGTAGAAAACAATTCCGGAGTAGAGTCAGTGTGGCTCTCGGTGGAGTGGAACGGTACCCAGAGAGACTGTTCCAAACGTGAAGTGCAGTGTCTAGACATCGAAACTGGGTTTGATGGGTACAAGGGCACGCTGAGCGACTCTCACAAAAGTGAAGTGCTATGTATGGACACTGAGGACCTGCCATCGTACACCTTTGATACTCACGACATCCTGATGAACATTCCTGAATGCAGGGTTGATTGGACCAACACAGACAGTCTACTAGAATCCTTATTATGGTTAGATAAGGACTCTGACAGCAACCCTGAATCAGTAGTTGATTTTGAACAGGACAGTACCTGTCCTACACCCATGTCTATCACTGATGTACTACACATGGCTGTACTCTGTCGGTAACTACACTGTTGAATTATACCATTGTACATATATCTATGTAACTACACTGTTGACATAAACCATTGCAAATATATTACGAATAAATGCTATGCCTTGATGTATCTGTCTTGTGTACTTGGACGAATGTATAACGATATACTGTATGCTGCACTCGTGTGGTATTTTGTACCAATGTTAGACACCAAACACAAATGTGGTTCACTCATTTATTAGCCTTTACGGTACATAATTGTAACATCATATACCCAATCTCACCAAGTGGTAACAGGTAAAAGGACTCTTGTGAAAGTCACATAACCAACAAGGTCATTGCTGCCCCAATACCAGCCAATCCGACAAAAATCATGAGGATGTTCCTCGAGCTGGACTCGGGGTCTGCTACTGGAAAGAAGTCCACGAACCCGTTCTGGAAAACATTCAAAAGAAACATTAGATTACAGGTAGACAGTGACAATGGTGGCACGTCTTAGTCATTACTGAACGTACCCAGGAGTTGTGTTCGACTAGCCAGTCCTTGTGGTGAGTGAGCAGGTATGCCGATATCTCCTCTCCCACCAACTCCACACAGTTGTCTCTCCCCTTGTCTTTCAAATACTGACACACTGCAGTCCCAAAAGATGTCAGACTGGCAACACGGCCCCAGTTAACGGTCCCGTCTTGGAAGATGATATGGGCTAGTGCACTGAGAAACTTCACATCATCCCCTCTGTCATCCACGTAGAGTGTGTTGATCATACCTTTAATGGCCATATCACAAACATGTCAAATGACTCTGTCACTGGCTAGTGTTAGCTGTTGGTGTCAGTGTCACAACTCAATACCTACCATTGTATGCGTATCTGTTTCCCTAGTAATTGGCCAACAACTCTACTCATTGTCGACAGAGCTTTGCTTTCGTTCCACCCAGGTTTCAGAAGTCCCGTATACTGTAGGACGGATTTAATAAGTTGCCTGGTGTTGGTGTCCAGGGCTCCGGCCTGGTGAAGCGCATCACAGGTTTCCATATGTGATATCTTCATTGTGTGCGTTTACGCCTGGATGGCAGCCTATGGTTAGCCTGTGTCTTCAATGGTAGTCTGCAAGCTCACAACTACTCAGGATCCCTTTACAGTGTTGACACTTATATACACATGCAACGTCATGGGAGTTATTCACCCTAGCTCTAGCACTGACAGAGTGCAACTATTACACCAGGGGTAACATATGCCTTATGCAGTAGACAAGGACAAAAGAGGATATCAAAGGAGTGCTTCATGTTACGTTTATTTAAATACAGCAACACTTCATTCAAACTACCGTAGGTGGTAACAGGCTCATAGAATGTGTTATATCAAACAGGCTCATAGAATGTGTTATGGTTGTTACAGCAAGAGGTAATTTGCAACAACATAGAAAGGTAACATGTCAAGGTATAAGAGTGATATTCTTCAGCCTCATCCGAAGAGCTTTGGACATCTCATCGCAGCGCGGGTTATGTCCCTGGGAGGGTAGATACCTTCCCTGGATGGTGAGGGCGCTGCAGACGACGCAGCGGTTCAGCCCTCGGATTGAAGTGTATCCGTAAGCCGAGTTGGTGAGGATATCAGGGAACGCGATTGTTCCCTTCCTGTACCGTTCCTTCCCCAGTATGAGCACTATCTCGTCTTCTCGATTGGTGTACCTATCCGCGAGATACCTACAGTGTCCGCCTCTGTTGTATACGTGGTAGATGTGCTCACCCAGTAGGGTATCGTTCTCCACAAAGCTGTTGATTTGCAGCTTACACGTCCAGCAGTTGTGTGTGTCAACCGTGTGTGGAAGGTGCCACATGTTGGCAGACTCTCCAAGTACACCGAAGTTTGTGGTGGTGTCGTACGCTAAAGCGCTATAGGTTTCGAGGCATCCCCAGCTGTACTCATGTCCAGGTCCTTTCCTAGTGAACAAAGGAGTGCTGTCGATAGACCCTGCCAGTTTTAGATGCTTTAGCTTTGTCTTGAGACGGTTACCAATCTCAGGGCATGCGATATAATGATCTTGGCCTGGTGGCGATGTACAGATCATGCAATGTTTGGTACCTGCGATTGTAATGTAGCCATCATTGGAGTACAACATGAACTCGGGGAATGGTAGCATACCGCTTTGGAACCTCAGCATCCCTTGTAGGATGGTAAGCTCCTTTTCATGCCCCCTGTACGTGACCTTCACATATCGACACTGTCCTTCCCAGCGCAGCACGTGTTCCTTTAAACCAGGGTCACCTCTTTTGTATCCGGAGAGTTCTATGTTACAATCGGTACACTTATACGTGTCGTACGTCCCAGCCACATGCTTCATGACATTAGGGTCTTCCAGTAAGTCATATTCAGTCCTCCAACCTCTACCACAGTGTTCGGGAGTGGTGTATTGAGGGGTTATACACCGGTTACTGTCCACATCCAGCTGATGTTCGGATATGGTCACAACCCTTGCAACTCCCTGAATTATCTGCACTTCTGGGACACACTCGGCTGTAGTACCGCTGCAGATTGGGTTCTGCATGGTTCACTATGCTCCAACACTTGTTGTACAAGGTACAGAGTGTTTGTGTACGGTACACTGATAGCACGGTCCCTTTATACACACACACACAAGTAGCCATATTCCTAAGTTGGATACATTGACTCTGATTGGATTTAATGACTCTGGTTGGTTATAACGATACTGGGAGGATATAGGACTCTGAGTGGATAACAAAACCTCTGGTGAGAACACTGGCCTGATGAAACCTGTGATTGGTACCCAAGGGGGTTTCGAGGTATGATACAATGTGTGACATGTGTACTATGAACCATAATAAAGATTGACAATGGTCGGTTAATGTTTATTACCTTTATTGACAATGTGACACAAACACTAGGGCACAATCTGATATTCTGTCAGTGTGGGTGTAAGGTACATAGATCGACACACTGTGGCCTGTACTACCAATTAGGTGTCATCATTTCCACACCGAACAGCAACAAGTCTTCCTCATCATACTCCCTCTTCAAAAGTACTTCTCCATAGTGAGCGGGTATAACCCTTTCCATTCCTGAAAAGTAATCTCTGAACACCACAGTCACATCTTCATACAACACCATTCGAAGGGTATTGGCATTGTCGAGCCTGGAATGAAGTTCCAACCCCTCTGGTGTTTCATACAGACCACGTTCTCTACCCTTTAGGGCAACTATCCCAAACCCTTTAGCTGTAATGGTCACCTTGGTAGTATAGTTAGACCCCTTGGGACATCAATAGGTCACAGTGACTTACATCTCTACCCTCCACTGGGAAACAGTCAGAACCGGAACAGCAATATGTCATAGTTGACCCAGACCCGTACAAGTATATCTCACTGTGGGTTACGTCAAGATCCACTACCAAGTCCATTACAACCGAGCCCTGAGCGAGACTCTGGTGGATAGTTGTAGTGTTATTATCCACCCTGATTATTGTTTGCTGGGATGCAGTGGAGACAACCTTAACTCCATTGGGTGTAGTTACAGTCATGTCATCCAGACCAGCACGAACTAGGGCATCCAGTTTCTCCCTCCACACTTGGGTGTTAAACTCCTCTCCTTCCTTGGCAGTGAGATCCTTGTAGGCACTTCGATATACTGTGTCACCGGTCACACTGCAAGTCAACATGATACCTTCTGGGTCAATGGACACGGCTGAGCTCCCCTTCTGGTACAGCACCGCTCCGTGCAACAACAGTCCATGGTCTGTCACAGAGCATGCACGCTTTACATACTCTGGTTGAGGCACCAAGCTAGTCTCTGGTCGTAGGACTAAGGTAATCTCGTCCACGTCCAACTGTTGACTAGCACTCACAGTCACCCCAGTAGTGCCATGTGCTACCAGAAGAGACAGGGTCATATGATCCTTCACTGTAACGGATGAATTTGTACCCAGTTCCAGTGTACTGAACTGGCTCCCCTGCTCTAACGCTACGTGGGAATTGTCACCTAGGTGCAGGTCCATTCGGGTTTCCAACACCACCTTAGCAGAGGATTCGGCCGCCTTGATGCACTCTATGGACACGGGAATGACTGTAATATCACGGCCAGTTATCCTATTCCTCTTCACATCTCTCATCATACTTATCCGCAGCTCCTTCTCTGGACTCCCGATTATCATGGTATCGACACCTTGGCCGCCAACTGTGCAAGCCTTAGTGTGTTCGGATACAAGGAAAATATTGGTAGCGTTTGTTGCACCTTTATAAATGCCTGTGCCATCCACTATAATCAAGGCAGGCATGTCGGTCTTAGCCACCAACATCTTAACATAATTACTTATGTCATCGAGCTTCCTCCCTTTACGTGAGGGTGCCTTCACCACAGGAGCATTTGCGTACAGCACTACTGCCTTGGCTTACTGGGCCCCGTTTCCTAAACACATAGGGGTTGACGACCGCTTCTTTGTCTGTGCCAATATACCTGCGGGTAATACACTGTCTCAAGCTCCTACATATACCCTTGAAGATGTTAGCATCTGTGGTCCTGTGTGTGATGTAGAATGGGCGGCCGTTTCCCGGTACATCAATGTATCTGGAACACTTGCGTGATTCCTTCATCCAGCCGAGAGGTCTTGATATCATTTCGGCTTTGTACGCATTGACCGTCAGGGCTCTCAGTTGCGGTTCCATAAGAGGATCACCTAATTCTGTGGTTACTGGCACGAACCTCTTTCTTTCGATAGCGTCTTCTATATATCTGTCCATGTTGCCACAGGGATCAGTGGCGTTGGGTATAGTCCGGTCGTAAAATACACATTCTTCGTTGGTTGGCAATGTAGCCACCTATCGCGACAACGCCTCCATGAACTTCTGAATCCCAGATTGGTTGGGGTTGTTACAGTATCTACGGGCCAATTGGTAACACAGTTGCTGAGTCTCAATGTTCCCTATGTATACCTCTTTCAGTGGCATGCGTAAGGCTTGAAGCAACGAGTTTGCAAGTCCACTGTTGACACGGTCCAAGTCGGCCACCTTTTCATAGTAGTCCAACCAAGATGTAGAGCCGAAGAAACTCCTTACCCCCAATGTTCACATCTCCTTAGTGCTAAGAGGCAGTTTGTTAGCAACTGACCGCACCGCGTGAGTCGCATATTCCCCCTGTGTTATGAGCGTGACTAGAACGTCCACGGAGACCATGGGTAGCATTGCAGGGTTGAGACTGTCAAATACCAGGGTCATCATCTGCATAGAGGATCTTGTCAACCAGTAGTAGTCACTAGGACTGTGGTGTCCATCAACGACGTTGCGGATGTTCTGAGCAAAGAAGAAGATGTTAGCTGCTGCACCGGCCATATTCATTACGGGGTTGTTAGCCAAGAGCTCCAAAGTCTCCGATAGAGCCTTGGTCTTTGCGTACTGGCCCAATTTGTGAGCCATGTACCCGTTTACTGTTTGACTAAGATCAAAGGCAGCGAACGTCTTCACCAAGGGGTCTCCGTACACCAGGGCCCCGATGTTAGTGAACACCCCGTAGGCCCGTGCTCCAAGTACCCAGGTTTTGATTGCTAGTTGCGACTTAGGACCAGTTGTAGCAGCGCGCGCGTAAGCAGAGCCCATGCGCTTCGCCGCTCGGCTGTGATGGCTGGGAATGACACTGTGAGCCTCGGCCATCATGGTGTTGACTGCGGCTTCCACTTCGGGGTTGTTCATCATTGCCTCCAACTGCGTGCGGGCCATTTCCACGATCGCCTTCCGCTTCTGTATAAACGCTTTGACCAGAGCTGCTGGAATCTTGGTAACGACTCGAGTGATGAGATTCTTCGCATTCGCAGTGGATTCCAATATCATCCTCAGAGAGCCTTTCTCTCTTGTAAATTTCACGGGCCATTTGTCTTTGAACAACAACTCACCATCATGCGTGGTAGAAAAGTTCTCCTCGTCATAGAGGGAACAGCGAGACGCAGCCCTGCGTCTACGCTTGCTGTGGAGCACGCAAGCGCCTTTACCCTGCTCGAAAGCTGCCGGTTCTGTCTCTGGGTTGAAATCGGGGGGCTGTCTGTTGGAACCAAATGATAGCGTGCTCATGTCCACGTTTAACTCGACCACGGCAGGACCGTTCACTTCAGGTGCGTGGCCATCCACTTCGGATGCGGGGCCATTCACTTCAGGTGCGGGGCCGTTCATTTCAGGTGCGGGGGCATCCACTCCGGGTGCCGGGTTGTCCACCAGACCCTGCTCGAGTAGACGATAACCTTCAACAGGTGTGTCGGCTTCGAGCAGTTCAGGACTGGAGGGTCTCGAATGTTCCGGAGAAGATAAGGGGGAGCCGTTTGAGCCGGTGATGGTAGGTTCTTCTTTCAGAGTGTAGACTGGCACATTGGGAGGATTACCATTCACATCTCTGTACCAATTTTGAGCGTCTTGGCGTGTTACGGCTCCGACATCGCCCGGGTTAAGTGCAGATTCGGATATGACCATATTCCTGGTCTCTGTATCACCTTTCAGTTCTAGGGTACGAAGGAACATATTTGTTTCAAGTCTAAGGTAAATCTCGCCTCCTATCTCTACATAGTCCGATTGTGGACCGGTAGTTTTGTACACACGATCCATCTTTTCTTGGAGTAGAATGTCCAAAGGGTTCAGGCCTACAGCCCCCACGTAGGCACTTTTCATCTGTGTTGGAGTGTAATCGGTCTTTACGGGGTCACGGTTTCTGTAGAGCAACTTAGATGTCTACGAGGGTATTGTGAATCTAGTCTCTTCAGGGTGGGGTGTCGTAATTGCTTCATGCAAGGTCATTTTAGTCATTTCGGTCCCGAGGGATTTCTCCACTATCGCTATTCGGCTTGCCATTATAGTCCTCAACTGAATCACTCCTATTTTGACAGCTTCTCTTGTAGCAGCTGCCTTCCGCATGAAGATCAAATCGGAGTTGAACTGGGTGTAGTCTGGGTACTCGTAGGGTGTGCGGTCGTAGAAGTAACTAGGTTCCACAAACGAGAGTTGATTGGCTAGGGCTTCATCGGTGCGCTTGGTTGAGGTTACCATGACCGCCTTCATGTCTGCACCGGATCCCAGGTCCGTTTGATGATCCTTGTCTAAGGGTTTGAAGCGAACATCGGCATCGTGATACACCAAGTGATCGGCTTGATCTGAGTATGCCGTGAAAGCGACATAGCGCATGATGTCAGAGGCTGAGGCGTAAAAGTTGTTGCCTCTCAACTCTTGGTAAGCCTTCTGTAGATTGTCGTACATATTTACAAGTGACCTGGTTGTTTTGGGCCCCTTCATCGTTATCATTCTTTCTTTAGCTTTAGTGAACACATCCACATCCAGTTCCATGACAATTCTACTGTCTTCTGCAACGCCGGTCTTTTTCAGGTGCTCCATTGTCCCAGCTTCCAACACCAGTCTGTTCTTATGGAAGAAGTTGGCCTGTTCCTTGATAGCATTCATGTTAGGCATTAGATTCTCCCAGTTGCCTGTCCACGTAGTGAAGTATAAGGTGTCTTGAGGTTGGGTCTGTCCCATAGACACTAGGGCTAGAATCACAGTCAGTGCTACTGCAGAGCCTGGCACTGTGTATAGACCCATCTCTCTGATGAGGCTCGGGTACAGCTAAATCAGTTCTAGACTTAGTGGTAGTATCCCTTGGTTAGATTGTCTACAAGTGACAATCCTAGTTGCTTATATACCTTAGGGCTCTGCGGGGAGGAGGGTGCATCAAGCCAATGACGTGACATCGAACGAATAGCGTTATATCAAACCTAAAGCAACCCATAGGACTGAGACCGAGACGTACAACCAGTGAGCATATAGCACATTCAGTGCGGAGCGTCCAACTGAGCTCGGTTTAGAACACAACTCAGCAATGTATAGGTTGACAAGGGTATAAAGGTCTGAGGGATGTCAGGGTGGAACTTCCCTCACTGGAGTGTCATAATATACTAGCGTAACCTGGTGTTAGCTTGTCTTGTTGACACTATCTCTATACATGTGATGCCACTGTATTCCATTGTACTGTACTTTGAGAATAATAAAAGCTTCTGTTGGAAACATTGTGTAAGGATCTGTTATGACATTACTTTATTTCATAGGAATATACAAATGCATGACATGTATGGGTTGGCATATATCATCATTAGCTACATGGGTTACATATGGACAGTATAGGCCAAGTGTTATTACACTAAACAGAGTACTGCGCCACTTTAGTATCAGGTGCCACTTGGTCTTTTGTTTGCCTAGGCAAACAGTCATCATTCTTTTCCCTGGCAAGAGTGGTCCTCCTACACTTGGAACAAGACATAGATGATATCTTAAGTAGAGCCTTGTGCACACCAGGGTCGACAAAGGAAGTGCTGCATACCACACAGCCCTGGGTCAACATGCTCCTAAGGTCACACAGCTCCTTGTGTGTGAGGTCGCCAGGTTTCAGCTTTTCCATCAGCGACATCAAACTGCCTTCCAGGCGGAGCCCCTGGCTGGGATCCGTAGTGCACACCTTGATCACGCCGAGCAGGCAGCATACAGCGATGTACTTCCAACTCTTGAAGCGTAACAACCTGATGTCCAATGCACATTTAGATAACAGATTGGTAGCTACCGCTATGACACTTTCGTTCAGATCATCGATAGGTGACAGGGAAAGGGACGTTTGCCCGAGGAGGTGTTCCAGGATGAGATACTTGCATAGTATACTGATCATGTTGTCACCATTGGCGGGGAACACGGATCCTTTCAATTTGGTAATTATCCGCTTCTCAGCCTCTTGTATCCCCTTTACATCTGACAAGATGTAAACGTTGAACCTGGAGTTACCCGTGTCTCTGGCGGCCTGTATAACACTTGCCTTGTTTACCCAGTCTTTGTGGTTGCACAAGCCCTGTAGATCACATTCCGTGAACACAGCGTGCATCTTAATTGAGAGCGATAGGCATGCAGCTCGGATGTTAGCGATGTTCTTCAACAGCTGACACCGGTCCTCACCCAGGTCGACACAGGTGGTTATGTATCTGTCCATGACATTGACAGCGGGCATAAAGACAGAGTGGTGCTTCTTGTTGTACATCATGTCGAATGGTATCATGTTAGCAAACCAGCTGACGGCCGCAAGCCGATAGGTGTGGTAGTCTGTGACAATATCATTGGTTAGCTCCTGTGGGTTCGGGTGACCTATCCCTGTCTCGTTTGCAGCGTTTGTACTGTGCAGAGACAATTGGTCGGTGAAGGGTCGCTCCAGTTCAGCCTTACCCATCTCTGGCATACCAAAGTCCAATTTGGGAAATTTGAACATGTGGCGATCCAACGGGGTAAACGGTGTGCAGTCCTGCTCGTGCCTGAACATCTCACGGGGGAAAAGTTTCTGTTTCCTCCTGGACTTGACCGGAGCAAGAGCGGTTGCAGTTATAGTACAAGACCGTGCTTGTTGGGAATCTCCATTAAGGGGTTCCATTTCAATATCTCCAGATCCCTGATGTTGAGTGCAAGCACTAGATGACATCCTCATCTTCATAACCACCTTGTAAATTTAACTTTACCCGTTGCATCCAGCCATGGCTAACCTGTGGTTCAACTGGTTAAACCTCCGACCAGGGCTAATGTCAAAGAACCCTGGTGTCAGATAGGCTTATGAGTGTCTGAGGGAGGACGGTTGTTTGTCTCAATAATCCTCAGGACTTGGAAATGCCATGGGAGATGGTCACCCTAGCACGCTCACTGATAGAAGCTTTGGGACCAATTAGGTATACCACCTTGATTTTATGTGTGTGTGTGTGTGTGTGTGTGTCTCCATCACAAACCTGTCCCCTGCATTGTGGTGACTAGTAGAGGGGTAGGGTTCTCGGCGACCCCAACTGACAAATGGTATACCTGCACAGGGTCCTTGTACTCTGTTAACGTGTCTGCGGCTATGACCTAGACGCTAGAGCTATTCCCCAATAGCAGTACCAAGTGATATCTACTCCATGATACTGTGTCATGGGCCTAGCAACACAGAAAGGAATGTCACGGGTCCAGGTTGAGTCAAGTTGAAACATTTCTTTATTCATGGTACAAAGCATTGTATAGTAACGTACTTAAACAGGCCTATACGGCTCGCAACTGGTATATCGGTGTAGAACTCTGTGATGAAGCCCGGTTCGCATCCCGTCATATCCGACCTCAATACACCTTCACCGCAAGACAGTAAGTGCTGGCCAAGTTGTGGTTGTTCATGATACGTGTGTCCATGAGAGCAGCCAGATCGTTGAAGGCTGCGCTGAGCAATGTCATGGCCCTATTGTATTCCAGCGTGGCTGTTGACAATGCAATTGTTGCATCGAGCCAGGTGCCAGATGAACACAACCTTTATGAGAGTAAGGTAACCCAATGCAGGCCACCTGGGAACATTTGGGGTAGTCTACTTCGAGCTCGGTCCAGTTGAAGCCTATAAAGAAATGATAGGCAATGTAGGTGCTGCGCCTCTCCGGTGTGCGTATCTTCCATCTGCCTGGGTTGAGTATCACCCTGTGGTCGAGGGAGTCCGGAGACATGTTACCGTTTCTGATTAAACAACCCTGTCCTGAATCTAGACTGTGTTCCCTGGTGTCCCCGGAACCTGGGTTTGACGGTGAGTCTTGACTAGACACGGGGTAGAGAATACGAAGCAGAGCTGACAGTAGCATATACATGGATCTGAGCGAGCTTGCACTGTGGATCCTCATGGCGATGGGATTGTTTTTCATTGCAGTTTCCTATAGCGTTGTTGGCTATAGCGACTCCCTTGACACATCGAACAAAGCATTGTGAGTATGCTAACGTTGATTAGTACAGCTAGTACAGTTGCGCTCAGACATAGTGCAGAGGTGCGGGTCGTCATAGACATTAGGTGCTTCACAGTCTTCTCCCCAGTCTTTTCATTCTCTTCGATCAAGGTACCGAGTCGAGAGAAGACATCACTCCGAGCCTTGAGAGACTGGTTCATCATGTTCACACAATCGTAGGTATTCTGAAAGTACGTATCCGAGGACACTAGGTGGTCAGCAAGCGTCTGGTCCACATCAGGGCAATAGAGTAACGCTAGGGGTTGCACAATCCATGCGGTGAGCGGCCCCACTGTTGTCATATACTTTTTCACCCTGGAGATGAGAGGCTCTTCTGTGTGCATGTAGTAGCCCGGCCTGGGCTGAGGCGAAGACGGGTTCTCCGATCCGAAAGAGAACGGTTCCAGTTCACATGGGACTGTTAACGCGTGTCGCACCGTGGTTAACACGGATTATCATTTTAACAACTATTTCCTCTGACGATTCCAAATGGCTGGAGATTGCAATTGGATAACCTGTACCCCCTTGGGGCCAATTGTTATCAGAGTAGTCTCCCAGATCCATGCACGAACTGGAGCCTCTGATGCACTCCACCGTTTTCGATATCAAGTGCATAGTGTCAATGAGTAACGCCAAGCCCCTTGGCCCTTGGAGAGAGGGTGGCGTGATGCGACTTGTCATTACTTGCTTGCTGGACAGCCAGTCTTCTTCCTCTCCCGTCAGTGAAGGTGTTCCGAGCCAGCGACTCGAGTGAGTCGCTAGTTTCCAAAGGGGATGAATAGTTCCTCAGATATAAAAGCCATGTATCCTCAGTTCCCCATCTACTATGTTTATTGCCCCTCAGTCCGAGGGGTAAGCCTTTGTGTCCTCTGCTCGATCTCCTCTTCTCTTGTGCTGACTTGTGCAGCGACGGCCTGCCCCTCAGTCCGAGGGGCGAGCCGTTGTCAGTTACCTACCTGTGTCCTCTGCGCGATCTCCTCTCCTCTTGTGCTGAGTTGTGCAGGGACGGCATGCCCCTCAGTCCGAGGGGCGAGCCGTTGTCAGTTACCTACCTGTGTCCTCTGCGCGATCTCCTCTCCTCTTGTGCTGACTTGTGCAGGGACGGCCTGGCCCTCAGTCCGAGGGGTGAGCCTTTGTGTCCTCTGCTCGATCTCCTCTTCTTTTGTGCTGACTTGTGCAGCGACGGCCTGCCCCTCAGTCCGAGGGCGAGCCGTTGTCAGTTACCTACCTGTGTCCTCTGCGCAATCTCCTCTCCTCTTGTGCTGACTTGTGCAGGGACGACCTGACCCTCAGTCCGAGGGGTAAGCCTTTGTGTCCTCTGCTCGATCTCCTCTTCTCTTGTGCTGACTTGTGCAGCGACGGCCTGCCCCTCAGTCCGAGGTGCGAGCCGTTGTCAGTTACCTACCTGTGTCCTCTGCGCGATCTCCTCTCCTCTTGTGCTGACTTGTGCAGGGACGGCCTGCCCCTCAGTCCGAGGGGTAAGCCTTTGTGTCCTCTGCCTGATCTCCTCTTCTTTTGTGCTGACTTGTGCAGCGACGGCCTGCCCCTCAGTCCGAGGGGCGAGCCGTTGTCAGTTACCTACCTGTGTCCTCTGCGCAATCTCCTCTCCTCTTGTGCTGACTTGTGCAGGGACGACCTGACCCTCAGTCCGAGGGGTAAGCCTTTGTGTCCTCTGCTCGATCTCCTCTTCTCTTGTGCTGACTTGTGCAGCGACGGCCTGCCCCTCAGTCCGAGGGGCGAGCCGTTGTCAGTTACCTACCTGTGTCCTCTGCGCAATCTCCTCTCCTCTTGTGCTGACTTGTGCAGGGACGCCATGCCCTCAGTCCGAGGGTAAGACTTGTGTCCTCTGCTCGATCTCCTCTTCTCTTGTGCAGGGACGGCCTGCCACTCAGTCCGAGGGGTAAGCCTTTGTGTCCTCTGCTCGATCTCCTCTTCTCTTGTGCTGACTTGTGCAGCGACGGCCTGCCCCTCAGTCCGAGGGGCGAGCCGTTGTCAGTTACCTACCTGTGTCCTCTGCGCGATCTCCTCTCCTCTTGTGCTGACTTGTGCAGGGACGACCTGACCCTCAGTCCGAGGGGTAAGCCTTTGTGTCCTCTGCTCTCGAGGTGGGGTGATCTCCTCTTCTCTTGTGCTGACTTGTGCAGCGACGGCCTGCCCCTCAGTCCGAGGGGCGAGCCGTTGTCAGTTACCTACCTGTGTCCTCTGCGCAATCTCCTCTCCTCTTGTGCTGACTTGTGCAGGGACGCCATGCCCCTCAGTCCGAGGGGTAAGACTTTGTGTCCTCTGCTCGATCTCCTCTTCTCTTGTGCAGGGACGGCCTGCCACTCAGTCCGAGGGGTAAGCCTTTGTGTCCTCTGCTCGATCTCCTCTTCTCTTGTGCTGACTTGTGCAGCGACGGCCTGCCCCTCAGTCCGAGGGGCGAGCCGTTGTCAGTTACCTACCTGTGTCCTCTGCGCGATCTCCTCTCCTCTTGTGCTGACTTGTGCAGGGACGGCATGCCCCTCAGTCCGAGGGGTAAGCCTTTGTGTCCTCTGCTCGATCTCCTCTTCTCTTGTGCAGGGACGGCCTGCCCCTCAGTCCGAGGTGCGAGCCGTTGTCAGTTACCTACCTGTGTCCTCTGCGCAATCTCCTCTCCTCTTGTGCTGACTTGTGCAGGGACGGCCTGCCCCTCAGTCCGAGGGGTAAGCCTTTGTGTCCTCTGCTCAATCTCCTCTCCTCTTGTGCTGACTTGTGCAGCGACGGCCTGCCCCTCAGTCCGAGGGGCGAGCCGTTGTCAGTTACCTACCTGTGTCCTCTGCGCGATCTCCTCTCCTCTTGTGCTGACTTGTGCAGGGACGGCCTGCCCCTCAGTCCGAGGGGTAAGCCTTTGTGTCCTCTGCTCGATCTCCTCTTCTTTTGTGCTGACTTGTGCAGCGACGGCCTGCCCCTCAGTCCGAGGGCGAGCCGTTGTCAGTTACATACCTGTGTCCTCTGCGTGATCTCCTCTCCTCTTGTGCTGAGTTGTGCAGGGACGGCATGCCCCTCAGTCCGAGGGGTAAGCCTTTGTGTCCTCTGCTCGATCTCCTCTTCTCTTGTGCTGACTTGTGCAAGGACGGCCTGCCCCTCAGTCCGAGGGGCGAGCCGTTGTCAGTTACCTACCTGTGTCCTCTGCGCAATCTCCTCTCCTTCTTGTGCTGACTTGTGCAGGGACGCCATGCCCCTCAGTCCGAGGGGTAAGACTTTGTGTCCTCTGCTCGATCTCCTCTTCTCTTGTGCAGGGACGGCCTGCCACTCAGTCCGAGGGGTAAGCCTTTGTGTCCTCTGCTCGATCTCCTCTCCTCTTGTGCTGACTTGTGCAGGGACGGCCTGCCCCTCAGTCCGAGGGGTAAGCCTTTGTGTCCTCTGCTCGATCTCCTCTTCTCTTGTGCTGACTTGTGCAGCGACGGCCTGCCCCTCAGTCCGAGGGGCGAGCCGTTGTCAGTTACCTACCTGTGTCCTCTGCGCGATCTCCTCTCCTCTTGTGCTGACTTGTGCAGGGACGGCATGCCCCTCAGTCCGAGGGGTAAGCCTTTGTGTCCTCTGCTCGATCTCCTCTTCTTTTGTGCTGACTTGTGCAGCGATGGCCTGCCCCTCAGTCCGAGGGGCGAGCCGTTGTCAGTTACCTACCTGTGTCCTCTGCGCGATCTCCTCTCCTCTTGTGCTGACTTGTGCAGGGACGGCATGCCCCTCAGTCCGAGGGGTAAGCCTTTGTGTCCTCTGCTCGATCTCCTCTTCTCTTGTGCTGACTTGTGCAGCGACGGCCTGCCCCTCAGTCCGAGGGGCGAGCCGTTGTCAGTTACCTACCTGTGTCCTCTGCGCGATCTCCTCTCCTCTTGTGCTGAGTTGTGCAGGGACGGCATGCCCCTCAGTCCGAGGGGCGAGCCGTTGTCAGTTACCTACCTGTGTCCTCTGCGCGATCTCCTCTCCTCTTGTGCTGACTTGTGCAGGGACGGCCTGCCCCTCAGTCCGAGGGGTAAGCCTTTGTGTCCTCTGCTCGATCTCCTCTTCTTTTGTGCTGACTTGTGCAGCGACGGCCTGCCCCTCAGTCCGAGGGCGAGCCGTTGTCAGTTACCTACCTGTGTCCTCTGCGCAATCTCCTCTCCTCTTGTGCTGACTTGTGCAGGGACGACCTGACCCTCAGTCCGAGGGGTAAGCCTTTGTGTCCTCTGCTCGATCTCCTCTTCTCTTGTGCTGACTTGTGCAGCGACGGCCTGCCCCTCAGTCCGAGGTGCGAGCCGTTGTCAGTTACCTACCTGTGTCCTCTGCGCGATCTCCTCTCCTCTTGTGCTGACTTGTGCAGGGACGGCCTGCCCCTCAGTCCGAGGGGTAAGCCTTTGTGTCCTCTGCCTGATCTCCTCTTCTTTTGTGCTGACTTGTGCAGCGACGGCCTGCCCCTCAGTCCGAGGGCGAGCCGTTGTCAGTTACCTACCTGTGTCCTCTGCGCAATCTCCTCTCCTCTTGTGCTGACTTGTGCAGGGACGACCTGACCCTCAGTCCGAGGGGTAAGCCTTTGTGTCCTCTGCTCGATCTCCTCTTCTCTTGTGCTGACTTGTGCAGCGACGGCCTGCCCCTCAGTCCGAGGGGCGAGCCGTTGTCAGTTACCTACCTGTGTCCTCTGCGCAATCTCCTCTCCTCTTGTGCTGACTTGTGCAGGGACGCCATGCCCCTCAGTCCGAGGGGTAAGACTTTGTGTCCTCTGCTCGATCTCCTCTTCTCTTGTGCAGGGACGGCCTGCCACTCAGTCCGAGGGGTAAGCCTTTGTGTCCTCTGCTCGATCTCCTCTCCTCTTGTGCTGACTTGTGCAGGGACGGCCTGCCCCTCAGTCCGAGGGGTAAGCCTTTGTGTCCTCTGCTCGATCTCCTCTTCTCTTGTGCTGACTTGTGCAGCGACGGCCTGCCCCTCAGTCCGAGGGGCGAGCCGTTGTCAGTTACCTACCTGTGTCCTCTGCGCGATCTCCTCTCCTCTTGTGCTGAGTTGTGCAGGGACGGCATGCCCCTCAGTCCGAGGGGTAAGCCTTTGTGTCCTCTGCTCGATCTCCTCTTCTCTTGTGCTGACTTGTGCAGCGACGGCCTGCCCCTCAGTCCGAGGGGCGAGCCGTTGTCAGTTACCTACCTGTGTCCTCTGCGCAATCTCCTCTCCTCTTGTGCTGACTTGTGCAGGGACGCCATGCCCCTCAGTCCGAGGGGTAAGACTTTGTGTCCTCTGCTCGATCTCCTCTTCTCTTGTGCAGGGACGGCCTGCCACTCAGTCCGAGGGGTAAGCCTTTGTGTCCTCTGCTCGATCTCCTCTTCTCTTGTGCTGACTTGTGCAGCGACGGCCTGCCCCTCAGTCCGAGGGGCGAGCCGTTGTCAGTTACCTACCTGTGTCCTCTGCGCAATCTCCTCTCCTCTTGTGCTGACTTGTGCAGGGACGGCCTGCCCCTCAGTCCGAGGGGTAAGCCTTTGTGTCCTCTGCTCAATCTCCTCTCCTCTTGTGCTGACTTGTGCAGCGACGGCCTGCCCCTCAGTCCGAGGGGCGAGCCGTTGTCAGTTACCTACCTGTGTCCTCTGCGCGATCTCCTCTCCTCTTGTGCTGACTTGTGCAGGGACGACCTGACCCTCAGTCCGAGGGGTAAGCCTTTGTGTCCTCTGCTCGATCTCCTCTTCTCTTGTGCTGACTTGTGCAGCGACGGCCTGCCCCTCAGTCCGAGGTGCGAGCCGTTGTCAGTTACCTACCTGTGTCCTCTGCGCGATCTCCTCTCCTCTTGTGCTGACTTGTGCAGGGACGGCCTGCCCCTCAGTCCGAGGGGTAAGCCTTTGTGTCCTCTGCCTGATCTCCTCTTCTTTTGTGCTGACTTGTGCAGCGACGGCCTGCCCCTCAGTCCGAGGGCGAGCCGTTGTCAGTTACCTACCTGTGTCCTCTGCGCAATCTCCTCTCCTCTTGTGCTGACTTGTGCAGGGACGACCTGACCCTCAGTCCGAGGGGTAAGCCTTTGTGTCCTCTGCTCGATCTCCTCTTCTCTTGTGCTGACTTGTGCAGCGACGGCCTGCCCCTCAGTCCGAGGGGCGAGCCGTTGTCAGTTACCTACCTGTGTCCTCTGCGCAATCTCCTCTCCTCTTGTGCTGACTTGTGCAGGGACGCCATGCCCCTCAGTCCGAGGGGTAAGACTTTGTGTCCTCTGCTCGATCTCCTCTTCTCTTGTGCTGACTTGTGCAACGACGGCCTGCCCCTCAGTCCGAGGGGCGAGCCGTTGTCAGTTACCTACCTGTGTCCTCTGCGCAATCTCCTCTCCTCTTGTGCTGACTTGTGCAGGGACGGCATGCCCCTCAGTCCGAGGGGTAAGCCTTTGTGTCCTCTGCTCGATCTCCTCTCCTCTTGTGCTGACTTGTGCAGGGACGGCCTGCCCCTCAGTCCGAGGGGTAAGCCTTTGTGTCCTCTGCTCGATCTCCTCTCCTCTTGTGCAACCTCTCGTCAGCGCCTAGGGATTTGGAAAAACGTAAAGGGCTCGTTGACGCCTCGATACAGGACATCCGCAGCCGCTTCGACAGCAGTTCAGCAACGTGGAGTTGGGACTCGTGCATGAACGATCTGCACTTTGACATCCGCAGCGACCTTACGGTACTCGAGGCCCTGATCGGGACTGGGGAGATCTCCGTGAAGACTCTGCTGTACGAGAGGTCTATGCTTGTCTCCCAAGTGAGAAAATGACCAGGAACCAGGGCTCTCTCGAGCTGCGAGTTGCTCATGTTCAAACAGAGCTCAGAGACTCAGTGTCTCGGTGCCGGTACGCTGAGATGAACGCTTTGCAGTGACCAACCCCTGCCCTCTGCGAGGCAACGTTGGAGCGGCGTGTGTAGGTACTAATCTAGCACTTGCATCGCGGATAGGGCTCCCACAGCATGGATTCGTGTTGTGATTACCTGCTCTACAGCAGAGGAGAAGATAACCGAGAAGAGGACGATGTCGATAACGAGTTGTATCTACACTGTTGTCATTATAGGAGTCAAGCAGAGTCAATAAGATGCAACGGCGTACACAACAGCCCCCAAGTACCCTTCCAAGTTGCTCGGACGGGGCGCATGGTACCTTACGTGGAGGTGTTCGAAGCTACCGACCAGGCAACTCAGGCCAAATGTACATTATTTGAAAAGTCTGAGACTCCCATACTCTATGTATACAATGGTGCGGTTATATCCCTACAAGGTGCGATACATACGCAGGACGTGTCGCCTAACGGCACTTGGCTATCTGGAAAGGATGAGTGTAGCCATTCGTTATTGCGGTTGAGACAAGCGGGTCTGATCTGCACACATATGCCAGAACTAAACAGAATAGTCCTTGAACAAAAGAACGATGATGGGGTACTTTATCTGGCAAACAAGTGGCTGTTGAACAAAAGCAACATGAACGAAGGCATAGAGTTATTCGGGCCCTTTGTCTGTGATGCCATGCTAGCTCCGGTGCTTCATGAAATCCTTCGTTCAGATTGGATCGAAGAGCGCAAAGAAGTACGTGAGACCAACAACAAGCTGAAGCTAGGATGGGCCCAGGAGTTCTATGATTTCAACAGTGTCATGAAAACCAGGACCGGTTCCATGGTATTTGCTCACTGTCGAAAATGTCCAATCGAATCCACCATTGCGCACAGTGACAGAATGGTAACGTTCATCTTGGACAAGATGAGATGGTGCGGCTACACTCCTTGGTCCGCTGTACAGGCAGTGCGCTGCTCTGAAGGTTGCATTGGCAGGTTGAAATGTGACCAATGTCTGAGTCGACTCCTGACATCGTGTGTGTTTCTCATGGAGTGTGCCGCAGTGGAGGCGTCTCGTCAGCGCGACTGGCTGGTGCGAAACGAAGCTGTGATTCAACTGTGCTGGCTCCTGTATCACATCCACAGGCTTCAGAGGTGTGATGTCCTGCCCTTGCTAGAAGCATGGACAGAGTCCACAGTGATACACTCAGCAAGGTACCAGGACTACAAAGTGAAGGCAGCGTCGTCTGACCTAGAAGCTCTCGTTGTGATGTTCGCCAATGATCACCTGCCAGTCGTATCCGAAAACAGCCAAAGGCAAGAGCCCCGAGCACAGGTACAACAACCCTGGCCCCGATCCCAACTATGAGCTGTTACAGTTCATTATTCAAAACGACAGATTCTCCCCAAAGCGAGAGCCTGTCGTGTACCCGAGTAGAAGCGAGGACGACTTCAACATCTCGACAGCCGTGGACGTACTTACCAAGGCCCCAGATGATATGGAAGCCAGAGGCCAAGAGGTAGACGTGATAGCACGAGCCCTTGTGTTGTGCCTCCCTAGAGTTGTGGCCTCAGCTCTGGACGACCTCACCTTGAGGACTCCTAACACGCTCAGGTTCTCAGCTAGGATATGGCCAGTCTTTGTCAACAGCACCAGAGCGTGTTATCAGCTTTTCAAAGCACTGGCCCACCCCGTGTCACCCAGCCCAGTTTACACACTCGAGCTGCTAGCGAGAGGGTGGAGATGCGTTAGGCCAGAAGTGTTGGAACGGTTCATACCCATGAGCACAGGGGGCCGTGTCAAGGTCAGCTCCGATCATTATACAAAGTACCTTTTGGGTCCCGTCAACACTCTAGTCTGTCTCAGGCTGATAAGCGAATCAGAAAAGAACCTAACCACCAAGCTGTTGCACAAAGGTTTGCTACCTTGCTTTGCTGCAGAGGGTGACAGTGCGCCTGACCGACTCGTGAGCTCTACCATAGCTTTAACGTTCGCAGCTTGTGGGACACGCGTGTTTGAGTTAGCCGTGGATGATGACACCACAGGCTCCCACATCACAGTTACCTCAGCCGGTTTGTTGTACTTCGCAGCGTGGTACGTGCTGGTGTACATGGGGATGTTGCATATGCAACCCACGTTGAAGAAGCGATTGTCCCGAACCGGCTCGGATGCTGACAAACACCTATGTCTATCTCTGAACCTTGAGCGCCTGACTGAGGGCTCATACCATTGCACAGTCCTTGACACTAGAGAGATCATACAGGCTCTCTTCACAGTAGCATCAAGGGTAGCTTAACTAGGGGTCGAGCTAGACCCATCGCCAAGTCCCTTCATGGGCCAGACAGTGAGTTTGACCCGTGGTGCAACACGCTCTGGGGTTGTAACGAGGACAAGGATCTGTTAGGACTCAATGATAGTTTACGCATGGCAATCAAAGACGCCGGCGAGGAGACCTATTACAATTCAGATGACCTTGAAGACCACCATCCCTCAGCTGGGACCTCTGAGCCCTATGGCTCGCTTTCACTTGAACTTCACTCACAGTCTAGTGAAGACGAGGCACCTGGGGTACCCGAAGGAGAAGATGCCATCGACTATCTTCGGTTATGCAAAGGGCTACTGGTGGAGAATGTAGACAAGCTTGGGTTTCACAAAGGCCACAGATTCCTAACTGTGACACGATTGAGCCCCGACTTGGACACCAATCAACCTGTTTCAGCGACTGTAATGAAAAGACCTTGCATGGGAAACATCGCCTCCACTGTGTACATGAAGACGCAGGGCAGCGTGGACGTGAGCACATGTCGCATCACCCACGGTACACTCATAGAGGCACTGTGGGTCCTCTTCATGTACTCGAAGAGTGTACCAACATCACCGGGGCCAGTCTCTTCTGACAATGCAGTCCGCGAGGAACCAGGCACCCTGGAATCTCTGGCCGTGATGGTACACCTAGAAGTGAAAAGTTTCAGGCTCGAAACTGCCACTGTCACGTCGCTTGGAGTCTGCAATGACATAACTGCAATGTACAAGGGATTGTGCAATCAAGAGTCCCAATTTATACCCATCATGGCAATTGTAGGAGGCCTGTTTGGAGTCAATATGGAGGTAAATGTCAACGGCTTCAACTATTATATCACGAACCAACACTACCATGGCCTATGGGCTCCCGGTTCCATCTGCTACAATAGTGGCATCTGGTACGTGATGGTCAAGGGTCTGAACGTACCCGTGACGATACCCCATGAGCCGGATACAGCTGACTGTTATCACAAGGGCAAATTAGGAGCCTACTGCAGGCTGAACGATCTTAAGGTTGTCAGAGTGCCATCGGATAACTACTGCGGATTCCACACCGTAGCTGCACTAACGGGTGTAATCAGAGACAATGTCAAGTGTGACCATGATGTTCGCAAAAGTATCGTCAGTACAACTGCAGAATATATAATAAAGAATAAGAATGACTCGGGGATAAGAGTGTACCTAGAATTGATTAACTGTACCAGCGACCAGAGTCTGACCGATGTTCTCATGCAGCAAGATAGGTGGTTGAGCATCGACGAAGTTACCTTCATGCTCATGGCACACGAAAGGCTCCCGGTCGTGATCACAGAACACGCCTACCCCATCTATAAGCTAGGGTGTGCTCATTTCCTTATCAAGGCCCATCATTATGAACCTGTGGTGCATGTGTAAGCCTCACATCTATATTATCGCTAGAGGCTATATGTAATGATGTGTAGTAGCTACCTAATGTGTTTGAATGGTATGAGATCAATGTGAAATAAACAACCACTGAGACACACTCTACTATGTGTATTCAATCTTTAATGCACATATCATAACCACGGTACTACAATGGACGTATCATAATGCACAGTCAGGTTGATATAAACCCGGAGAAATATTGAAACACACATTTAAACACATATTGAATCACACATTGAAACACATTCTGAACACATATTGAAACACAGGGATAACACAAAGCTACTCTATACATCTCAGTATACATTGTAATACATGCTGTGCTCTGTTAACACTAGTCTAGGAGTGCCTCCCTGAGCGACATTAAGCTCTTGTTTGCCCTTAGCACGTTCACTCGCAGCAGCCGCAGCAGCCGCAGCAGCCGCAGCCTCAGCAGCAGTAGGGAAAGGTCCATATGAGGCCATTGCTAATGTAGAAGCTTGGTTCAGGTGACCTAGACAAGGCGCGGATAACATTTTCTTTGGTTGTAGAGCTTTAGCGATGCGCCCTTCTGTCACGTGAGTGTTACCCTTAAACACATGTGATACCTCAGCCAGTGATGGAACTCTTTCGAGAACGGGCTCGACTATAGTAGCCTTGTTCCATTTGAAACACTGGTTGTGGATCTGTATGTAGAACGGTCCGTAGGGTTGAACGTTCGAGCCCACAGTGTGCACTTCCATGTCTTCGTACCTGTCAGAGCCTAGTATAGTCTCCCAAGTACTGGCTACCGAGATCGGTTCCCTTTTGAATGTGCACAGGTTGTACACAGTATAGAGTAAGTCCCCAGTGTGAGGGTTTACACTGGGTCTGGAGCGGATTAGGACAGGCTCGTCTTTTCCCCCTTTGCTTGCCTTCCGTTTGAAAGAACCTTCCATAGCTTTCCACCAAAATCCTTTTCACATGACCTGGCAGAAAGTGAAGTAATCCCAGCTGTTCCATTGTCCTGTGAATGGTAGCTAACCCTTCCGTGTCTCCCCCAATTGGATCCTGGTTCTGACACTCGTATATAGTGTCAGCAAGACACCCAATGAATTCCACTCTGAATCCAGTAACCCATCGCCATATCCTCGCAGGTTGTATAGACTTCATAGTGAAGCCCAGAACCCGGAGAGATAGGATCTGTGCTCGTAGGAGGCATTGTAGTACATGGTAAGCCAGGATGAACTTGTCGGTCTCTGTGATAATGTTCATTCCGTGCACACAGCCTAGGTTCCACTCTCCGACTGCCTCGCCGACAAACACCCCTACCCCTGACTCGGTGATAATGGGGACGGTCATCAGATGCAGGGCGAAGGTCCTGGCCACGAACGGGTGCACCTGGAGAGAGGTGTGCATATCCAAGATATCTTGTAGAAGTTCCCCCTCGGCAAACACCCTGTGTACCAACAGACCGGTTACGTTTTGGATGGTGCAGACAGCCCCCAGGTACAAGGTGTCTGAACTTCTAACCATCAGGAGTTTAGGTACATCTTCCCTAGTCAGAGTCAGGTAGTCGCTGATTATCAGCTCAACATGTTTAAATCCCTTATTTGGAGGCGTCCCGACATTCACCGTTTGGTACGTTTGCATTTGCTTCTCGCAGCTCAGTCTACTACAGAGAATCTGATTGCGGTAACCCATCATGATAGGGTACCTCAGGTTGCTATAGCACGGTGACTTGGATTCGATACCGAACTTCCAGTTTTTTTTATGACACTTGGGATCAATGCGTAACACTCCTACCACCGGGGGCAAATTGGTAGGTTTCACCCAACCGTTGCACTGTGGCGGATGTGTCAGACCTACACAAGGATCAGTTATGGGGCTGATATGTCTGGTGGCTTGGTTAATCGTTGTATCCTTCAACCTTGCTCCGGCCATACCGGAACACGTGACATAAACCATCTGCTGGTATGGTGTAATTCCCAGGTGCACCAGGGTGGCTTTGTTAAACCCTACCGATCTCCAACGTAAGTTATATTTCATAAACTCATCTCTTTGGTCACGTATCCATTGGAAAAGTGCGTCAATGCCCGGAACCTCATTATTGTGATCGGTTAGCCCTCTGTCATCATTCACTTTCAAAACATTTTCCACCACCATAATCTTCTTTAGGGGACATGGACCAGGTTTGTCATAGAATACATGCTGTCCCCCTTGATGGTTCATCTGCTGATCCATCTTGGTTACCCCTCAGGGTTTTGGGATACATCTACCATATCATGAGCAGGTCCTTGAGACACAAGGTCGACTGGCTCATCAAACTGCATCTGTGGTTGTTGCTCCTGATACTGTGACAGAGCCAGTCCACTGAGATTGCCTATGATCTCATTCCTTAAGCCGTCATGTATAATCCTCTTGAGTATCTGAGGATTTGCTGCATACTGCCCCCTGAAACAGTCAAACAGCAAGGAAGATATGTCTAATGAATTGGAACTGTATTCAGGAGGGGTACTGGTGTAGAAGGTGTTCCTGTTGCTGTAACGGGACCCCCTTTCAGACCGTACCCTGGAACTGATGAACCTCTCAGAAGCAAGGCTACGAGGTTGTGCCAGAAGGAATGCACTAGTGTCATCACTTGTCCAGAATGGTCTAGACGTTCCTCCTTGGGCCAGTTGCTCTAGATGCACATTGCCGCTTCTAGTGTCTGCCGTCAAGTGTAGATCTGTCGAGATGTCTGGCAGCTCATTCGCCATATCACAATCGACCTGGCTCACATTGTGGACATCAAGATATATGTCTGTGGTTCCTTTGGCAGATGTTGGACTGGACGAGGAGCAAGCCAATTCCCTGATAACCTCGCTGCTTAGCATTTCCATATGTTTTAAAGCATTCCCAGAGGCCGCTGCTCAATGTGAGGCATCTTTTGTGCAACCTCAGATGTAACCCTGCTGTTAGAGCGCTTGTTGGTGTGCCCGCAGCCTGCGGCTCTGTACGAGGGAGTGTAGGAGCTCACGGCTGAGGCGTTACACGACAAAGGGTTCCAAACCTGTGAAGGTTTGTCAGCTACCAACGCACTAGGCAATCCCAGGTGGAGCTCTGGTTTAGGTGTAGTGAAGGACATGTTTAACCTCCGGATAAGGGAAGCTTCCTTTTCCCTCAGCAATTCTATAACGCTGACATGCAGGGGTTCTCGGAAGCCTAGAGCTAGCAGCCTACCCTTCAGAGCTTCGGGAGATCTTGACTTCTCACCCAACCACACATGAGGACCATCGACCTTGCTCATATCCCTCAATCCGGCTTCATTTGGTTCCAGTTTAGACCATGTGTGGTCATTCACCAGACCGGTCCTGCAGAAATTGCAAATGTTCACAATGGACACGGTCCGGTCCCACCAGCCGTGGCGCTCATCTGCAGCCGAGACCAGGTACCCTTCGGCGAGCACTGTGTCTTTGGTGTTTGAGAACGACCCTCCAGTTTCCCAGTAGTTCTTCAGCTCCTGCTGTTTGTCCAGTAGAACCTCGTCACCTTTGAGGTCTGCGTACAGCATAGCCAATGCCAAGCTAGCACACGCCATGCGGAAAGAGTCCTCGTCCTTGGTAGTGTTCGAAGACCTATACATCCTGGGCAAGGAGACAAATGACAACAATGACAGTACGTCTCCGGTCTCCTTGTGGACAAGGAACGCTGGAGCCAGTTTCGGTTCTCGACACTTGGGCCCATCGTAAAGTTGTCTAGGAGGTCTCTTATCTAGCAGACACATGTCTCTAATAGAGCCCATTACACCTAGGAAGACCTTGCGGATGTTACACACAAGCCGCTCATCTAGGGGTTTGCCTCTCACGCTTGCCATCCAAGAGCTCAAGCTCTGCCATTGGAACTGGAGAGTTGTCACGAAATGCAACATCACAGCCTTGGCATGTCCCACATCTTCCAAGACCAGACAATCAAGCCTGGGTTCCAGTGTGTTGGTACATTGCATATGTTTCGAATCAACACTTACGAGGCCAGAGTCATTAAGCACAGATTGCCTTGCGGTGCATGCCCTTACAGTAGAATGTAGCACGTCTTCAATGTGCAACCTGGGGATCAGAAGACTCAACGAGTACAAAGACACTTGTCCCTCAGTCAGTTTATCCGTTCTGGGTGACAGATCTAAAGTGTCGGACAAGGTGACCGGGCCCCTCTGCAATATCTCGTGACACAGGCAGTGCTTCGCCAGGAACGTGTACAGAGGTTCAGGTTTTCTGTTTGCAAAAGTGTCATTCCTTGGGTTCCATGTAGTCCACTCTGTGTGCAACTCGAGATACGAAGGGATGGACACGTTCAGCATCCTGGTACTTCGTCTGTCTTGAAATCTCCACCATAGCTTTAAGAACTTTAAAACCTGTTAGAGCTACTAGTTCCCCTTTGGGAACTCACCCCACCCCCCCTGAGCTGTAATGTGGCGCAGGGAACGCAAGAAATAATCCTAAAAATATTTAACCTCCACAGAATCGCTTGAAAAATGGCTCAAATGAAAGATAAAGAAGTTATTTATCTACCCAGCAAGTCAGATTTCTAAAATGTTTTACGGCGAAAACATAGCACATATTTATGTCCAACCACCACTGCATACATACTTCATTAGCTTAGCCAAGTAGGAAAAAATATGCAATCAACAAACGCAGGATTAAAAGAAAAATAATTTCACTAACCTTTTGAAATCTTCATCAGATGACAGTAATATAACATGTTACACAGTACATTCATTTCAATAATAATTTCAATAATATGCAATATATATCCATAAATCTCTGTTTACAATTATGCATCGTTCAAAAAATGCTACTGCAATGTCAGGAGAAATAAATAGCTCCGGCAGATAACGTCAGCTAACAAGGAATACACATCATAAACTTTGACTAAATATGCATGTTTTACATATGTATGGCAAGATAAACTTCTTCTAAATGCAATTGCTATGTTACAATTATTTTTAACGTTACATTTGGCGTTTACTAGGCTATAATAGAGAGTCGGCGCTCTCATTTAGCATGCTGACTCCTCTATCATGGAGTCGGCAGAAACCCAAAATGAAGACGTAAATATTCCCTTACCATGGCTGTTCTTGCTTCAGAAGACGTGGAAGGGTTAATACTCACCAAGTTAGCGTTCAGTTTGCAAGTCTGTGTCTTTCCGTTCTCAAACTAGACACTTTTCGGTCGAAATGTATGCAAATTTCAAGTGGCTGCGCACCAAAACGTCGAAAGTATACATTATATTTCGAGTAAACTTGTCAAACTATGTTTATAATTAAGCCTTAGCATGTTATAAAGGTCTACAGCAATCGTGAGGGCGAACAGATTAGCAGACGTTGTTCAGTCTGTCCTGGGAGAAAGAGAGAGAAATCTTCAATCTCCCATTGGTGAAACTTTTTTTGTGCGTCACCGGGACGTTTGGTCACGCTGAACGTCTCGTGAGCACGTGATTCTCGCAGTTACAGGCCTCATCGAAAGCAGGCTTCACGCTGAAGACATAGAACGTGTTTCCATGGTTATAGCTCTTTGGGAAGTGTGTAAACAATGACGTCAAAGTGATGGCAACTTTTCCCATTACAAGAGAGACTTTGGGAGAATGCATGCCCTGAGACTTCTGCTTTAGCTAGAGACAAAATTTAAACGGTTTTATAAGCTTTAGAGTGTTTCCTATTCGATAACAATTTTTAATTGCATATATTAGCAACTTTTGACAAAAATTTATCATGGTTTATATGGGTGCCGAATTCCTCCAGAAGGGGCAGTATTCTGAGGTAGCCTTAAGAGGAGAAGCGACATCGTTTCTGATGAATGTGGTAGTCCTGTCTTCTTTGAGGTGATCGAAAACATAGCTAGAGATACTGTGTCTAGCACGTGCGGTGTCGTGAAATATGTAGCGTTTGTTGTGCACGAGGTCCAAAAACAACAAGACAAAGTAAGGCGTGTGCATAACAGCCAGGTGCTCCAAGCGACTCCGGGTCAATTCCCCCTTCAGAACCCTGTCCCGGGTAGCATTTACACTGACTAAGTTGTACTTTAACCTGTCCGTGTCTACAGTCACTATTGTGTAATTGCACGGTAAGCAAGGATCCCCTACTCCGTCAGAGAAAAACTGACTCAGTCCCACAGGGCCCGGTAGGTTATCGCGATGGTAGTAGAAGTCATGATGTTGCCGTGATATGGGCAGGGAGCTTGTAGCCTTCTGAGTACCCCGGTAGTGGTACAAGTAGCCGATAGCCTCTTCCGTGGATTGGAATGGTTCACAGTGGTTGAGAGCTCCCTGGTGAAGAGCTGCTGCTATGGTTTTCCACTTCAGCACATCATCCTGGCCGTCCATTGTGGATACTATAAACACTATCAGATAGGGATCACCGGTTTAAAAGCAATCATAGACCTTGTTGTTATAACACCACTTGCATAGGACTCTGAGATGTCCTACACTGTCTGCAGATATGTAAATATCATTTAAATTGACATGCCTCCTGTGTGTGCGCCTGTATGTCCCCTAACAGTCTATTTGTAGGTACATGGGCATGATATTCACAGCTTAAACATGTGCAGTGTGTTGTCATTGTCCATGAATGTGTGGGATAACATCATTTTGTATTTCATCTCCTCAGCATGATAGTACAGGGTATGCTGTACCGCAAATGCCAAGCAATTAGTTCCATCCTTTGCCAGTGCCCATTCTATCAGGGAGCTCTTAAACTCAGCTGTGATTGACGGGGTGACCCCGTACCTAACCCCGCAGCTAAATGGTGTGGGTTGACAGTGTCCCAAAGTAGGTAACTCGTACCACATAGCAAACGCTGAGTTGTTTTCACAAGGGGAGCCTATTCTACCTCTACCTTCAGACACCAGGCCGATTGCGTTTGTTGCCAACTTAACATCGCCCATGAAGTAGGTGTGTATGAAAAACGATTTAGTGGTACTTGGAGGTTGTGGTAGAACCCCTGGGAACGTTTCCATATCCATCAGTATGTACCTTACACCGCATGCTTCGCGTTTACAGTCTATCATTTGCACCTCTTTTGGTAGTTCGTTGGAGGCCGAATATCCAGCTGAGCACCTTACACTCGATATCCTGGACTGCGGCGTTGTGGTTGGACCACACTACGGCTTGCAGTCCTCTCACTCTGGGTATGGCCGCCATGCAAGCGCTTTTAGTGTGGAACCCCTTCCAACGTAGATCAATGACACACACTCGTTCTGTCCTCATGGCCACTTCGTGGTGCTCGCATGCGACAGCGGTCATCGTTGTGCAGCCCTCAATGATCCCCATGGCTCTAGCCTCTCCGAACAATCTGTTCCCGTACTCGGGTTCGGAGATGACAAGGTTGCGGCTGATCACATAAAGAGCACTAAAGTTGTCACGCCCTGGGAACATCTCTATGGTAATGGAACTGGGAAGTCCTCCCCGGCTTATGACCGGCTTCGATTGACTGCCAAAGTTGAACTGGTCCACCACAGTCAAGGGTCTAGCCACTGTGCATCCAAAGTGAAGAGGCTGAGTCCTGTACACGTATAGACCCGAAGGGAGACTGTGAGACTTCCTCAGCTGATACACAATCACTGCGTCGCAGCACTTCGGGTACTTGCGGCTTCGATTTTGCATCAGCCACCTGTACGCCATCACCACGTTGTCGATTTCGTACGCCCAGAGGGTTCTGGTGGTGTACCCGCTTACCCCTTTCTTCCCCCCTCCCCTTGGTCTTTTACAGAGGGCGTTGTCAGGGCCATTGTGTACAAAAGGAGAGATGTTAGCTCCTTCCGATACGTCCTTCCTCTGGTCCACAGACACACAAGAGGAAGATTCACAAGGGCACTGACTCTCCCTTGGTGCGTACCGAAGCAACAGCTCCGCTGTGTGTTTAAAGTTGTACTTGTGAGCTTGGCAAGGCTTAACGATCTCTTCTGTCAGATCACTCAACCTGAACCCTTCCGCTCCGGGTACATATATCATGTCGCCTATCACAGGAACAGGATCCAGTGATAGCGCCTTGTCCAGAGGACAGCACAGACCTTCCGACTCCATCGAAGACAACCCGTTCTTCACCGGTGATGTTCCAGAGGGCCTGCTGAGAGATTGTGGAAAGAGGCGCACAGAGACACTAGTGAGTTCAGTCCGAAAAGCAACAAACCTATACAGGAGAGTGTCCACAGTAAAATATAGAAACATTGGGAAAGTCAATAAGAAGCATCTCAAGGCGTCCAGAGCCAAGTGTCTTGTTTGCCTAGTCTCCTTGGTTAAAAGCAGTAAAGACAGGCAAAGAGCGGGCATTAAACTCAGCTGTTAGTGTAACGTTAGGGTATGCACGACCTGCTTCAGAAAGAACCCGGTGTGGTATTTGACCGATCCTCACTTCACAAAGTGTGCAACCATATCAGGGTTCATCTGCCCAATTTGCGCCTGCTTTCAAGGCCTGCAGGAGAAAGTGTGTTGCTTTTGGATGTGCCCCAGCTGCTCCTCTGACTGTAAGAAACAGGGCACCTCCTGTTCAAACTGTTCCCGGAGCTTGGATAGCAGCCCGGGACGTGAGACCCGTACACTATGGCGCAGCTCCACTCTTCCATCCGAGGAAAGTGACAGCCACACCATGGTCGCAGATCCCGAAGATAAGATTGCAGATTATAGAAACCTGATCAGATTGCGCGTGTTCGACAAGGTATCTCAGAGTAGACACTTGTCAGCGTCGGATATCAGAACCTTATTCCACGAGTGCTTCGCGCCTCAACTGTGCACCTGCAAGTTGGACAGTGACCGAAACCCCATGTGCGGCAGCTGCACTCCCGTGCTGACCGTGATGCAACTACTTGCCAAGAACCCAAGTCCTCTTGTAGCCTCCCCAGCAGAGCGTGCTATACCAGGCAGGTCGCTGGCTCGGAACGTGTACGACAGAGCCCTGTTGTTGAGCATGCTAAATGAGAATGCACTGCCTTTGTGTGCAAACGGACCCTCGTGTAAGGGTATGCTGTTGAACGTTCCGAACACCCCCAAGCCGCTAACCTCACTGATTTCACCCCAGTCTTACAACAGCTTTGTTTTGAGCAGAGCAAAACCCGGAGAGTCTGATCCGATTAACCCTTGTTGCTGTATCCTCTGTCTCCTGTTCAACCAGTCCGCTGCCGTGGCACAGATGGTCAGTCCCGAAGGGCTACACCTAGAGCCTCAGCCCAGCTGTCCCGTTTATTACTTCAATGTTAAACTGTGTCCTGACGTCGGGTTGCCGGAGGTGTGCATAGATGCCTATCCAGGTTACCTTGTCAACTTTCAAGGCTCAGTGGGTAGCTACAAGCCCACCTTCTACTACAATTGGAGAGACATGCTTAAGTTGTTACACAGAGACAGGACTGGGAAAATAACCTTCTTACCTCAAATTTGACACAAGCCACAGCTCTAGGGTCCTAGGGTGTACCTGTCACGGATCTAGGATCACTGTAGGAGAGGACAGTGTAGACTGGGTGTTGCTCCGATTAAACTTAACATCAAGCCAGCTACCCGAATAGGTGCCCTGTATAACAGTAATGTTACCGCCTTGGGAGCTGGATATCGAACCATGGCAGTATCATCCAACTGCTGCTGTTATATACAACTGGGACCTTTCCATCACCCTATTACCCAATCTGGCAACAGTACCGCTGTTGTCCAAAGGTAGAGCATGTATCAGACCACTGTATAGGCTATAGCGGAAACACGTTATCAACATTACACCACATATACCAATGTCCAACACTCGTCCAACCATATTCGGGCTATAAACAAGAGTGCTTGGTAGATATTATTAACATAAGCATAGGTCTAGCAGAGCCAAATATACAGTTGTAAATTTCAACAAGCTGTTCCTGTGTCACATACCGAATAGCCAATACCATGAATGCCCTTTTTCAATAAAGACTGCCACTGGCAAGATGAAGATGTTGGACCATATTGCAGATGTTCTCTTTTCACAAAGGATGCTAAACAATGGAGAGTTGGAAAGTATCCAGTGTATAAGAGATACTCATGACAATGCCCGGGCCCTGATTGACACTGCCAGAAGTAAGGGAGATGTTACTAGTAATAGCTTGATGGCAACATGGGACAATTACCCTGGATCATCCTCAGTAGTTAATGGTAATGTTATGTCACCTAAGGAAATAGTCTCAATTTTGGACAATGTAACCCGTGATGATATTGAGAAGATGAAGCTTGTTATGAGCGAGATAGAGATCACGCATCGACACCGCATCAGTGCTCTGGACCTGCAATATGTGACAGATAGAACCGGGTTAGCAGATGTTATGGCATTGCATTACGGAGCTGCAGCACGGGCAGGGTTGCACACCCTGCTCAAGAAAATCGGTCGCAATGACCTGGTGAAGCGAGTCAAAGACAGTGACTGTACTCACACCTCAAGTCAGCTACAACCTGTGGCCTTTGCTACACTCGGCAAGGTTATCAATAGACATCAAGGTGCTGTGACAGAGGAAGTGTTGAATATACTTTGCAACCTTGACAAATCAAATCAAATCAATCAAATCAAATTTTATTTGTCACATACACATGGTTAGCAGATGTTAATGCGAGTGTAGCGAAATGCTTGTGCTTCTAGTTCCGACAATGCAGTGATAACCAACAAGTAATCTAACTAACAATTCCAAAACTACTGTCTTGTACACAGTGTAAGGGGATAAGGAATATGTACATAAGGATATATGAATGAGTGATGGTACAGAGCAGCATACAGTAGATGGTATCGAGTACAGTATATACATATGAGATGAGTATGTAGACAAAGTAAACAAAGTGGCATAGTTAAAGTGGCTAGTGACATAAGAATGCAGTCGATGATCTAGAGTACAGTATATACATATGCATATGAGATGAATAATGTAGGTTAAGTAACATTATATAAGGTAGCATTGTTTAAAGTGGCTAGTGATATATTTACATCATTTCCCATCAATTCCCATTATTAAAGTGGCTGGAGTTGGGTCAGTGTCAATGACAGTGTGTTGGCAGCAGCCACTCAATGTTAGTGGTGGCTGTTTAACAGTCTGATGGCCTTGAGATAGAAGCTGTTTTTCAGTCTCTCGGTCCCAGCTTTGATGCACCTGTACTGACCTCGCCTTCTGGATGATAGCGGGGTGAACAGGCAGTGGTTCGGGTGGTTGATGTCCTTGATGATCTTTATGGCCTTCCTGTAACATCGGGTGGTGTAGGTGTCCTGGAGGGCAGGTAGTTTGCCCCCGGTGATGCGTTGTGCAGACCTCACTACCCTCTGGAGAGCCTTACGGTTGAGGGCGGAGCAGTTGCCGTACCAGGCGGTGATACAGCCCGCCAGGATGCTCTCGATTGTGCATCTGTAGAAGTTTGTGAGTGCTTTTGGTGACAAGCCGAATTTCTTCAGCCTCCTGAGGTTGAAGAGGCGCTGCTGCGCCTTCTTCACGACGCTGTCAGTGTGAGTGGACCAATTCAGTTTGTCTGTGATGTGTATGCCGAGGAACTTAAAACTTGCTACCCTCTCCACTACTGATCCATCGATGTGGATAGGGGGGTGTTCCCTCTGCTGTTTCCTGAAGTCCACAATCATCTCCTTAGTTTTTTTGACGTTGAGTGTGTGACAGAGGACAATTGAAAAGATTCATATGGACATTGAACCTACCAAGCAGCACGGCTGAGCTAATCAGAAATGCAACTGACCTTGCAAAAGTGCTGAAGGATAATGTGCAAAATGACATGACCAGTTACCTGGATACCATTTACAAAACACTGAGGGAAATTAACCAAAACAGCCTGGCAGACCAGTTGAAAAAGTACATAGCTGGCCTCAGTCCCTAGGATATGTATTCAATTATAAACTGTTTTACTACACTGAACAGTAGTATTTCTATATATGTGCCATTTCAACATGTCTCTATTGATCTATAACCAGCTGATATGTACCACTGCTTTGTTTTGTGATATGCTGTTAAATAAACCGAAATGACACTGATGTATAATGTGCATGTCTCTACACACACACTATTCCTCCAGGGGAGCAATTATTTAAATCACTGTGTAGCTTTCTGTATCTCTCTCTCTCTCTCTCTCTCTCTCCTCTCATTTCTATATATGTGCCATTTCAACATGTCTCTATTGATCTATAACCAGCTGATATGTACCACTGCTTTGTTTTGTGATATGCTGTTAAATAAACCGAAATGACACTGATGTATAATGTGCATGTCTCTACACACACACTCACGGCCTAAGTACAAGTAGCATTATAATGGACTGCATCCTTTACAAGATTACACTTTGTTCCAGTAACAACAACATTTTTAATTATGTACTTGACATTGCTAAACAAAGAATTACACACACACACACACACTCACACATACACACACATATACAGGCCTCCACACACACACAATATTCCTCCAGAGGAGCAATCATTTAAATCACTGTGTAGCTTTCTGTTTAACACAAATCCTCCTGTTCTGTATCTCTCTCTCTCTCTCCTCATTACTATAAATGTGCCATTTCAATGTCTCTATTGATCTATAACCAGCTGATATGTACCACTGCTTTGTTTTGTGGTATGCTGGTAAATAATGGACTGCATCCTTTAGAAGATTACACTTTGTTCCAGTAACAACAAGGTTTTTAATTATGTACTTGACATTGCTAAACAAAGAATTACACACACACACACACTCACAGTATTATGATTATGGTGTAATTGCCTGATAAATTGATACTGGTGTAATAGACCTGGGACCATGTAGTTGTCAGAGTAATCATTAACACTTACCATTATTTCAATATATAACCGGTAGTCATAGAGCTGTCCAATGTTCCCATGCAGGTCGCCTTTAATGTATATGTTCACGCCAAAACTGTTCTGGATTAACAAACATGCCTTTTATAAGACAACCCTGTTAGACCCGATCTTGTTAAGTTAATCAGGGGAGCCCGACAGAACCAGGTACAGATGATACCTCAGTGCCCACCTTAGACTCCCAACCATAAGAGTTTTTAAGTATGTTTCTTGCCGTTGCTAAACAAATAATGACCCAGCTGGACAGTCTGGGCTTGATTGTGTCATGGATATCTCCTGTCAACATTGAGAGAGTAATCCACACCTGAACAATGGTTGGACTCAGGCGTTATTAGATGGTTAACTGCTGTTTGGTGGTTAGGGGCCGGTTTGCATAGCATATCAACAGTTACATAGGTAAAGCGTGTTATTCTGTAGGTGACATTGCTAAGCAAAGATTTACCCATCTGTGGTGAATGTTTGGTCACCATGGAGAAAGCAGTAGCTGGGTGAATCAGTCACACTTGGACATTGTCAGCTTCATGGATATAAAAGTGTTTGGAAACATATGCAGTCATTGTATGTTTGAGGCCCATGGAAATAACATTAGGTGGGTCAGGCATCTGTACTTGGATAGCGTGTGTTTCATCTGCATAAGAACCAGCCTGAGGTGTGATCTTTGTTTGGATTTTATGAGCAATGTTAGATGACCAGTGATTGGACATCTCGGGAGTCATTGGACGATTCGAGGTTATCTGCTTATCATAATGGACAATTCAGCAGTGGTTGGACCTATCGGAAGCCCGTAGAAACAGCAGTGGTTGGAACCCCAACCCACAGTGAGACATTGAAACCTGGTCACCTCAGGGTGACAACTAAGCAGTGAACCAGGAAAGGTACATATATTCTACCTGATGACACATTGTGGTGATTACTTCAAATGGCCTTGAATCTTTTAGGCGGAGCCTCAGCCACATATATACAGACAGACAGTGCTAATTTCAGTGTATATTTGCAGCTGAACCATGAACACGTTCCAGTGTTAGTGCAAAGTACTTTACAAACTAACAAGAATTAGAACCAAAAGACAAGATTGAATGTCACATGACCTTTGTTCAACATACAATAACAGAGGCGAATGGTACTACCAACATCACAATATGGACCTAAGAGTTGAGGAATATACACAGTTGAGGGAATCTACACCCTCTCCCTTGCGCATCATACAGCAGAGAAGATGGCATGAAAGAGCCTCTAATGACAGGCTGTATAAGACAGAGGACCGCAACACATATCAACGCGACCGTCTGGTTCCACACAATGTACCTGTGTACCCTAGACACCCCCAGGCCTTTGACATAAGATGTAGGTCTGACAAAAACAGGTTACAACAAGTTAGTCATGACATAGTACTGTCACCGAAGACCAAGGGTTACAATGGACCCCAAACTCAGTACAACACAAGGCCACAAAACCTTTGTCCTGCTCCTACTACAGCACAGGTGAGACACCGTATACCTCCTGAGTGGATACTGCAACCCTGTGAAGGACAACCTGCCAAAAAACAACGCAAGACTGGGGAGAGACACGGACCTTATGACAATGTCAGCAGCCGGCCCCAGCCCACCAGGGGCAGCAGTCGGTCCCACCCCCCAAGGGACAGTATCAGGGCCCAGTCTCCCAGGGACCACAGCCTAGCTCACACCACCAGCGGCAGCAGTGACATGACCTATAGTTCTGTCAACCGTAGGCAAAGAAAATAACCCAATACAAGCCTTAAAGCTCAAAGGTTGTGGCCCGAAGTCTCCTGCAGCAGCAGCCGCAATGGTGGTCTTGGTAGCAGGGTCACATCAGCAACGTTTGGCAGATATGATAACAGGGAAGCTTCACAAAGCTACATCATGCCTAGATCACATAGACATAGACATCAGAAACCTGTGACTGTAGACAATATTCAGAAGAGATTGGTCGACATGTCCTACAATCAGCTTGGTTCTCAGTCGAGTGTTAAAAGTGATTGTAGAAAGAGGGCCTGGCTCTTCAGCAGGAGACCGAACAACAGTGAAGAAGTAGACAATAGCACGGATACCAATGAGAAGGCTAACCTACCTAGAGAACCCGGTACAGATGACAGCGGAGATGAAAGCGACGACTCCAGCAGTGGAATCCGGGCTAAAGTACCTACAGAACCCGATACAGATGATAGTGGAGATGAAAGCCACGACTCCAGCAGTGGAATCGGGGCTAAAGGACCGACAGAACCCGGTACAGCTGACAGCGGAGATGAAAGCGACGACTCCAGCAGTGGAATCGGGGCAAAAGGCTCGACAGAACCCGGTACAGCTGACACCGGAGATGAAAGTGTCATGGTCTCAGTTGGATACGGCCCCGGGGACCTTCCTGAAACCGACGTGTCTGATGTAGACGTGCACGGAGAAGATACGCCCCGGTCGGGGGAGACTGACAGTAAACTCCTCGAGAGCTTTGCCTGTAAGGCCCGGACGGCTGTGGGTGACACGTTTAAGAGGGCTGGTGCCCAGGTGCCTGCCTTTCTGGACTACGTGCACACGGCCTTGGTGGAGGACACTCTCGAGAGGATGTACGTGATAGGCAGAGGTAACACACACCAACATGTAGTCAGAGACCCGAAAAGAACATTGACCAAGGAAGGATATCCCGTATTTGTGGCAAGAGTCCCTGGGTCCGAAGAGGTTGCCGACATCACAGGACCCTTCGTCAAAGAAAGGAGAGTGAAGCTGGAGTATGAAAACAGTTGCTCGGTCTACTGCCACGTAGCTAAGAAGACCTACGTGGCCCTCAGTCACAACCTAGACGACAAGGGTGATCTGTTTTCGATCTACGTAAAGGTCGACACCATCACAGTGAGAACACTGTACAAGGACTGGAAATACTGCATGAACCACATGTTCTCACGCAAGCAAGCCATCCTCAGAGACCTGCTAGCGTGCAAAGCGTCCCAACTCATCGCGTCCAAGATGGCAGCAGGGTTCTTTCCTTGAAGCAGTCTCATCAAATCATCAAAGAACAAGCACTTTAGTCAACAAACGCTGGATCGCTTGAAGGTAGCCAACTCCAGTGTTAAAACGACCTACCTAGAAACTGTGAAGACGTGGCTACAGCAGATCACAGGACTCTCCGTTAAGCCCGTAGAGTGCGCCGAGTATCATAAGTGTAAACCTTGCGAAGCAGCCTTCTACAGATACCCCTTGAACCTCCAGGCTAGCACAGGGTGTATCACGGCCATGTTCGGTGGATCGCTCATGTGCGAGGCCAAGCGTTCCGAATCGAGCAAGGTGCCTAACGGTGATACCGAGTACAATTGCGGATCGAATCGCGTCACAGATGACAACTCGGACGAGCATCACGGCGACCAGCCCCAAAGCACCCCGATGGATTCCTCCTCGTACACGGAGATCATCTCCCACCCCTACCAGCCTTTCAACAAATGTTTCGCCAACTCCAGGGTGCTGATAGCTCACTATGCAGACTGTACCTTGGTCAACCGCTCAGGGAAGCTTTTGGCTCACTGCATTATAGACTACTGCTTACCCCGCTACATGTACAGTTCTGCTCTCGGCTCCCACAGCCTGGATGATTGCAAAGAGCACCTGCTCACCTCCATCTCATCAGTCAGAGAGAGGTTGAAGAGGGCAACCATGGCTTTCAACACGGTAATGAACAACTGCCCCGAACACATGATACCGGTCTGCGGTACTAGGGAGTTGGATCACCTAAGGATAAACAGGGAGACTGTGGCGCGTCTGCCCGGTGAGAAACTCGAGGTCTCCATCAATGTGATCACAGAGCACATGTCCCTACAGCCCCGTGATGTCTACAGGAACGTAAGCGCTTCGCTCGGGAAAAGGCTCACGGAAGCCATCGCGGAAGGCATACTGTCCCTTAGCAACATAGCAACAACGACTCTTGCTCTGACGCCTCCATCTCGCTTTCGGTGCCGAATGTCATGCTGACAGATGCCGGGATCTCCGGGTCCACTGGTAGGCTTTCCATAGTGAGAAGCGAGCTGTGTGAGAGGACTCTAGTTGACCTGGCAGGTCTTCTGTATCAGACCGTACTCGTGTTGCAGATACACACCCCTGACGCCTTCAGCTCTGGGCCCGTCATGTACCCGGAATCTGTTCTTTGCATCATGCCATACTGTTGCACCGACGACAAAGTCATGCGAACCTGGATCGAGACCTTCAAGGAGAAGAAGTGGATCAACCCAATCCGGGCCAAGCTCGGAAAGAGGACCCGTCCTCTCTCTGACTGCAGGGAAGTTACCTATCATTGCACAGGTTGTAAAAACTTCTACAAGGACCTATTCACTAACAATATCCCCGGCCACAGGCTTATCCAGCGTGTCTAGGGTGAGGACAAGAAGAGAAGGATAGGGCGGTGTGTCAATGAAAAACGGTGGCTCTCGTGATCCTGGCGCGGCCTCGATCACATCAACATTGCCACTGCTCAACTGTTCCCCAACCTAGATTGACACGAAAAGCAGCGTATATACGATTCCGTATACATGCATCGAGTAAACACCGGTGATAGTACAAATTATCATCCCAAGCCCGGGTAAAGATGTCTTTCAGTCAGAAGGAGTATGTGTTCACCCAGACCATGAACAGGGTCAGTGAAGCACATCAACCTGCCATGTTCAAGATCGACTTGCACAGACTCATACCCTTTGGAGACTGCAGCACTCTGTTCATCATTGACAACATGACAGTTACCGCATACAAGCAAGGCACCTTGGAGAAAATACCGGTCAAGTTCACAGTCCTCAATGACAACAAGACAAGGGTCCTGACTAATGATCCGGCTAAGCTTTCATCCGAGTGGAATGTTGACATCAACGGTGGCTCCTGTATCAAGATAGCTGGCACGGACACGGTGCCGTTTAATCGAACCCTATCTGTGTATGACGAGGACAACAGGCAGGCTCTCATCAATGTATTTGCCTTCATGATGTCAAACAGCCTCTGGGCTTCGGACAGAGCGAAAGGAGCTTTAGACGTTCTGGTCGCCTCTACCCGAGGGGAGTTTCAATTCACATGCGGCCTGTGTTCTACCATAGGCCTTGTCAGCGTTACGAGGGGACCCAGTGGAATCTCATCCTTTTCTCTCCCTCAGTGTGCCGACAGCTACTTGTGCATACCGTGCCAGGAACTCAGCGCAGACAAGGACTATGATGCTCTCAGAAATGTCCTAGCTCTTTTGAGATCAGCCTCCCTTGACAACCTTGGAATTCTCCACAGAGTCACTCAGGAGATGGCAACCAACCGAGTCTTCCAAGACCTTGACTGTACATCTTTCCCTCCTAGACACATGTATGGGGGGACATTGTCATCTCATATGAGGTGATGAAATATGTCACCGGACTGTACCAGACCATGAGCGAGTACGCAGACAACATTGCCATTGTAGACCACCATAAGCCTCACATCAAAGTCTTGATAGAGAGCCCCTCTGATAACATAGGTGAAATAACTGGACATCTCTCCATCACCATAATCTACGGATCAACACTCTCTGGCTTATACACCAAACTCATCCATGGGCTGAGGCTTGCCGAGGGATGTGAGGAAGAAGACATTGACAGTCTTGCTACTGTCACACAGTTAAGCACTGAGGTGTTGATCAGGAGAACCCAGTTGAAGTTTATGTTGGCTAATCATATGTCCTTAAAAGATTGGTATAACTTTTACTATGGGGTGACATGTATGGACTAACAACACTGGTGTGATATGTGCAGGTGCACTATGTTATGCAGTAATGTTTCCTATGAATAAAACCCAACACACATATCTGACTGATCATTAATTAACTCCATGTTCTGTCCAATAAAGGCCAATTGCCACATGTTTCTTCCCATCCAAGCCATTTTGAATAGACTTGATACTTCTTCCCCAGTGTTGAGACAGGCCGAATGTTTAAAGAGCCAAAGAACATACCTTGATATTTACTCATTTCCCTGTAATATGGTTGGGTACACACCCACTACAGGCTTGGCTGTGTGCCCAGGGCTAGATAAACAATTAGATTTGGAAGCCTGGAGACCAGACACACTTGGCTGAGTGCCCAGGGCTAAATAAACAACCATTGTGACAGGGGTGTAGACAGTGAGCCTGGCTGGATACAGCCATAATCTCTGGGTGGAACATGTGTGGTGGTAATGTGACTTCTCTTTGCAATCGATGTGAATAAAAACGAACAAGGCTCTGAAATGACTGGTGATTCACTTTATTGCTGTCACGTCAAAACAAGGATACATAATGGTATAGTATAATGACACACATATACTGCCTGATATTCATTGAGATGCAGGACTTCAATGTTCATGTCCTCTATCTCTTTGCATATGGACCGGACTGCATGAAGTGTTTGAGATGGGGTGGAGTTTCCATCTCCCATTGTCTCCTGATCGGTCCTGCTACATCTTTCGCCATCCTGCTCCTGCAGAGCTCTTGCAGAGTAGGAGAGGGTCTTGGTACAAAGGTCACCTTTTCAACCTTGCTCATATAGTCCAGCAAACGTGCCATGGTGTGGAAGTGTAATGCTGTGTCAATCACATTGTTGACTACTACATCTTTTACAAGCACAAACCCATACCTATCAAATGTTACCCTGTATGTGTTGCCGTTAGCGGTTACAAGTTTGAAGAGGTATCCAATCTCGTTGTCGTCCATATGACAGATTGCTGCAGCCGGATTGGGGTGTTCCTCTACCATTTTTTGTAGGTCCTGTATCACTTCAATGTGCTTGTGTGACCCCGGGGAACTGCCCGTTAGAAGTCCCCACCATGCATGCTTTAGTTGCTGTTTCATGTAACGCATGCCTTCCACCGCAAGTGTGCCAGAAGGATTGTTCGGCCCATCGGGTATGTCTCCCGGTCTAGCCATCAAGTAACCTTCTGGGACTGCTTTAATCACATCCTCTATCATCGCAGCAGGATCACTGCTGTCCCAGTCTACGAAGTCTGTGCATTTGTAATAGCCTCGGGTGATGTATATATCAAATGAGACGAGGCTATTGTCGGGGCTCTTCACCATACCTGAACACATACCTCCGGGCATGTCACCAAAGTAGGCCGCGATGGCAATAGCTCCTACAGTAACATCGGGTCTATTTAGGTATGATATTAGCTGCTCTTCGGAGACGGAACCCCACCACTTCTCACCCAGAGATTCTAACAGTGGAAGCCACGATCTGTTCAATAGAGGCCAGTTGCCATATTCATTTCGGTAAGAGACACGGATTGAATCGAATTGTCTTCCGTTTACATAGGCCATCGTCCAAACCGGTAGCTATTTCGCTATATGTGTGTAAATGGTATCATAGTTCTTTTGAAACCAGCAATGGTAAGTACTAGGGAATTGGAAGCATACCCCAACCCGCAAACAGTCAATAACCCCAGGGAAATTGCCTCATGTTTCTAACTGTTGTTGCTAGGGAGGTGGCTAGTGGCTCCTCAGGATGATGCTGAGATGTAGCTCTCTGAACAGCTTACACAGCCACAATGCCTGTGCCTAACCGTAACCCATCATGGAATGTCGGTTGACCGTGACACCTACTGCAACTGTCACATTTACTAGCCACATATAGAACTCTATGTCCTTAACTCAAGCCATTGTGCATTTCAGAATTGTAATCATGTCAGAGGACAGTGGTGTAGAAACTGACAGCAGCGAGCTGAGCCCGGTAAGATACACACATGATTATATCATACGCTATACACAACTTGTTCATAGACCATGCTAACCTAGGTCATTTAACTTGCACTGTACTGATTCTGACCCTCATCTCCACTCCACAGGCGTCTACCGTTATCCTGAACCGTTCTGTATGTACTCGGTTTGATTGAGACTGACTATGTTTCATGTCCTTTCATTCACTGTTGTACAACGTATATACCATGTGTATGTGATATACATCCCATGCCTTTAATACACATTCAGGAGAGCGATTACATACTATCGTCTGACGACGAGGGACCTAGGAACCCTATCTTGGAACAAGAGCGTCCACTGTTGCCCCCAGAGGTCCTCAACCATGCACAGCCTGAGCAGCCTCAACCTCACCCGGCATTACCTCCTCTTCCCCAGCTGAACAATGCAGACGATGCCATGGTAGATATGGTAGTGTATACTGTGATTACACTTTGCTTGTGTCTAATGACATCTTGGTAATGCGATTATTCTCTTCCTCTCAAGTATATGGCCGATGATGAGGAGGGAGACGACTAGGTGCCGAGATGTGGAGGCCTAACTATACCAAACCCTTTTTTCCCTTTCTGTTCGCAATAGAGGTTGTGTTCTTTGAAAATGAATGCTGTCACTATGCCCTGCTTTAGGTATGGATGTATTGAAATGCACTATGTCAATAAATATGACTGGATATTCCTTCTCTGAACAATATTGTCTTTATTCACACATGGATATGGACATTGAATAGTACAGTACAAGGGCTTTGTAATGGCACATGAACCAAGCCATATGACAGTGTCATACGCTATCCACCTATATCTTTACTAATCTACCCAGTGTGTGTGGCATATCTGACACCTGGGTGTCCTCACAGTTCTTCATCCTCAAGGATCTGGTTCCTTGTTCGGTTTACAAATATTACCCTTTCAAGGCTGCTGATGTGGGACAGTACACTTGTTATCTCTGAGAAGCGTGTGCCTGTCCCAATCGTAAAACCCAAGTTATCAAATGCCACCTTGAATTTCTTTCCCTTTGCAGTTACAATATCAAACAGGTATCCCAGACTGTCCTCATCCATATAATGGATTACGGCAGCTGGGTTGGTGTACATGTTTGTCTTCATTTGTAGAAGCTCTATCACTTCACCATTCGGTGGGGACATTTCCAAACTGAGGAATGCAGCTCCCCAACATGAGCCTTTCATCACCTTTAGCATGTAACACATCTCGTTCACTATATGTGTCATAGCAAAGTATTCAGGGTTATGAGACATTCCCCTGGGTCTACGTAGCAAGTGTCCTTCTCCCAGTTTACGGACCAGAACTTTCATAATGTCAATAGGAGTTGAAAATAGACCTTGTACCATGTCAGTGCAGATGTACCGGCCTCGACTAATAACAACAGTAAAGGTCACGACTGCATCCTGTGTCTTCACCATAATCGAACACACTCCTCCTTGCATGTCACCGAAGTGTGCTGAGATGACAATGTCCCCTGGGCGAATCGTAGCTGTATCCATGAATGCGACAATCTGCTCTTTAGAGACAGATCCCCACCAGCGCTCACCCAGCCATTCTAGGAATGAATGCCATGATCTGTTCAGTATAGACCAATGAAGGATGCTGTGCATCTGCTGGTGCTTTCTTGACTCCTCCACAGCTGGAACCGTATCGTGACCCTTGTCACAGCAAACGTTTACCTCGTTTCCCTCTTCATTGGATACTTCGTCCACCACCTCATCGACAACCTCTACATTGTACACTACTTCACAGTCCGTCAACCTCTTCACCGTAGACCTCTTCGCAGTACACCACCTCTTTGTCGTCAATCTCTTCTTCACTGTCGACATCTTGGATGTGGATCTCGTAGTCTGAACCCTCAGAATCGTAGACGTCATAGTCCACAAGACTTTCGGTTGAATGGTACTGGGGACTAGTGTCAGCCTCCTGGTCTCTGGTATTCTCCATGTCAGCACCCGGAGTATCTCGGTTATGTGTATAGTCCTCTTGCCCGTGTCCTTGATAATCATCACACATCCAATCATCGTAGTCACTTGACCTTGTTGCTCTCCAACTGCTGTTGGAATCAGACGATTTGGAGCCTGAAGTCCTAACGGCTTGCGGTATACCGCTGTTCCCAATCTCATAAACCTTACAGTACCCATAACAAGACTGAGTCTGAGGCCTCTTGACACAAACAACTGTCTCATAATGGTTCCGACTATTCTCTAAATATATGCCCTGCCTAGAGACCTGTAAACCGTTAGATCTGTATTCAATCCAACGGTTTGTATAGTATGTATATATGCTCACACCCAACATGTCTGTTGCAGCTTGAATCTCCACTTCGGTCGCCCAACTACCTAGACAGTCCATTTTGTATTTCGTAACGTACTCTGACACTGAACGGTAACACATTCTCAGAATGGTCCTATACCTATGTTGTTTGCTCTGGAGCTGGCGCACCACAGCATTTCGAATTGGTTCATGGTACTCCTCTGTACCACATAGCGCTTCACTGACCGCTCTGAAGAAACAGTTTCCGTCACCTTTTATTTTCACATTATTACAAGGAGCCCCTAACACACCACACGCAGTATTACTTAGAGACCTCTTCTTGCACTGCAGCTTCAGCCTCGTACACAGCGACTGGGCATCTTCAGCTGTAACAGGGTTGAACTGCAGCTCTCTGCATGTGCTGCCACTAACAAAGTCAATGTCTGAGTCGTCGCTACTGTCATTGTCCTTTGCTGTATTACAATATCTGAGTGTATAGCAAGACTCTGATTTCCCATGTGCCATTATAAACTCTGTTGTGCTTCCTGAGAGACGTCCGTATAGTCATTAATATATCGCTTTGGCACCTATTGTCAGATACCCACAGCTCTGCAGACTGAGTCATGATAGTGCGGGCCTAAGGAAAGCGTCATCAATCACACAGAGCTTGACAAAAGCCACAGGAGCCTATAATGGCTGCCATGCTTGCTCACTGAGTCATGATAGGGCGGGCCTAAGGAAAGCTTCATCAATCACACAGAGCTTGACAGAAGCCACAGGATCCAATAATGGCAGCCATGCTTGCTCACTGTGAGGGCTTGGGTAGCCATGTTATAGTTTATAATGCTGTTGAATGCAAGTAAAAATAAAGTATGCTCAGACAAGCAACTGTCAAGTGTAACCACTGTACTTTATTGATAAAAGAGGTCCACATCACCATAGTACCAAATTAATACAATATAACATTTCAACTGATAATTACATCTCCCCCATACTTTCTCGGAGCAGTGTCAGATTCAGTGAGACCGAAGCCGGGTCCATCATCCTCACACCTTCAGTCTTCAGTACACTAAGACCCAGGGAATGTAGTCTGGCACCAGTGTTCACGTTGTATCCGGTACAGTCCACAGGACAGGCTGCGTAGTAAGGCCGATCTACCAGGGCTGTTCCGGGCCCATCCATGTCTCTTCCAGATGCACAGTTCAACAAGATCTGTACACCTGCCTTGTATTGTGATCCACTGGGTATTAGAGACTGAATAGGCGTTGTCTTCCAGTTAAACACCACAGAGAACACTGAGACGTCAGGCTTTCCTTTTCCGTAGTAGCGCACTAGAGTGATAGGCAGACATTTACCATCAAGTTTATACACTTGGTATGGTTTCATCAATGTCACTCGGTAAGTAACGTTCCAGATGTCAAATTGCCTACAAATGTTCCTGTAGCAATAAGCTTTCTCTACCCCAATGAGGTCAGGCATAGAGTGGTCATCCGAACCACCTTGGATAGAGCGGGCCACTCTAGATCTCCCTTGTAATCCGGGTCTGTCAAACTCAGGGCCTCCGTTCACAAACTCAGGGCCTGCGTTCACAACCCCATTTTCTCTGTCAAACACAGGTCCCCCATCCATACCACGATATTCTCCGTCAAGGTCAAGTCCCCCATCCACACCCAGGTAGTCTTCTTCAAGCACAGGTCCATCACTGATTACACTGTGCTTTTCGTACAGATGCACACATAGAGACAAGTGGATTGTTGCAAGGAAGATGAACAGGTTACCCATAATAGTCCTACTTGTTATAGTTTCCCCAGTGTTGATAAATGTAAACTCTTGTAACAACCCAAACTGACTTATAAGTACTTCCCTTTATTAGTACGTTGGCTAGAACATCAAGTGTTGGATAACTGAGAGGTTGTGGTTGACACTCACAGATTCAACATTCCGGGCAGGCCACTGTGTGATTTCCAGCAGTCTGCCCCCCGTGTGCCCTTGGGCCCCGTGTGGGTTTGGGTATTGGTTTTAAAAACGCCCCCCTCACCCTCTACCCTACCTTCCCTGTGTTGTGGGCATTGTGCCTTTGGGTATGGCTGTTATGTATTGTTATCCCTCCCGTTGTCCTGGTACTGTGTCTAGTCCCCGAGTCCTCCGGGTCACCCTGTCCCGTCCTAGCTAAAGGCCCAATGTGCGCAAGTGTGACAGTAGGCGTGTGAACAGCCTTTGCAGATGTATTTCTTACACCTGCATCACACCGTGTGTGTCTTGGAGTCCTTCTTGGGTGGGCAGAGCTGACACCTCTTCCTCTTACTTGCCCCGGTGGCCGGGGCAACGAGCGGGGCAGCGGCCGTGCCAGCGGCGGGGCCCTGGCGCTGTTGATCAGGAGGCGCCGCCGTAGCACTCTGTAGGACTTTGACAAGGGCTGACGCCGCTTCGGTGCGGCGCAGATGCTGCCTTCTTTGGATCAGCGGCTTCTCGAGTGCCTTTCCCAGCTGCTCGAGGAACACCCTGCGCTTGTTCCGCTTGCCAGGCATCCAGTCAGGCTTGACCTCTCGCCATATGACAAAGACGTTGTAGGAGGACACGTCGAGGATGTTGTGGAAGACGACCAGGGGCCAGCGGGCAGTCATCCGTCTGCAGCTGTAGGTGCCCACCACCTTGTCTAGGTTGTCCACGCCGCCATTGTTGCAGTTGTAGTCTAGGATGAGGGCCGGCTTCTTGTCGCGGCGATCGCTGATTTGGCCCTCTGTGTGCAGCGTGCTCAAGAGTAGCACGTTCTTGTTTCTCTTTGCCAGGTAGGACACCAGAGTGGCGGTGGGCGTGAAGGCGAACCTGGAAGACAGGAACTGTCTGCCCCTGGACTCGAGCAGCGCGGGCGGGAGCTCGGCCTTGTTCTTTATCACCGTGCCCACCATGGTGAGGTTCCTCTCCAGGAGCCGCTGGCCCAGGTCGTAGGAGGTGAAGAAGTTGTCGCAGGTGACGTTGCGACCACTCAGGCCCGTTGTCAGATCGAGGACGACGCGCATCCCCTGGTTCTTCTCGGGGCCTCCGCCGGCCGCCTTGCCGGTGTACACTTGCATCTTCCAAGCGTAGCTGGACTTGGCGTCGCAGGCCACCCACGACTTGATGCCGTATTTGGCCAGCTTGCTGGGGATGTACTGACGGAAAGGACAGCGGCCTTTATGGAAAGGGGACAAGACATTAGTGTGGTTACTGTGTGCAACGGGGTAGACAAGGGCCAACTTTTGTGTTACACACGCTTTGTATAGACATGTAAGCACACGTGCACGCACGCGCACAAGCGCAAGCACAGTACCTCTGAACGGGACCAGTTGCTCGTCCACCGTCACGTCGGGCCCCGGGTTGTAGAGGGCCGGCAGCCGCGCCTCCCACAGGTCCCAGACCTCCCGTATGGCTGCGAGTTTGTCCGTGGCGAGTCTGGCGGGTCTCGACTGGCGGTCGTCGAATCGCAGCAGCCTCGAGTACCTGTGAAAAACCTTGAGCGACATGGTGACTCGGAACACGGTCCTGCCGCTCTCGGCGTCCCACAGGCTTGCCGCGGCCTCGCCCCGGGACCTGTAGACGCCCGCTAGGATCAGCAGCCCTAGGTAGGCGCGCAGGTCCGTGGCGTCCATGGGTCGCCAGCCGTCGCCGTATTTTCTGGCCCCGTGCAGGTTCGTCATTTCCACAATTATCCTTTCTATCGCCGGTGTGACAAACAGGTGGAAGGCGGACGCGATGTCGCGGGCCTGTGTCGCGGCATAGGCCGTGGGGCCCGGAGTCTCGTCCGGCCCGGCGTGGCAGATCGCCAGGGGCCCGCGGTGGCGGCCGTAGCCACGGGGGACCACTCGATTTTGCCGTTTTTCGACAGCAACGGCGGCTCCCGTCGGTCCGGGGCCGAGGAGATCTCTTCCTCGCCGCGGTCCTCGTGCTCGTCCTCGTGCTCGTCCTCGGGCGCCTCTTCCTCGGGCTGCTCTTCCTCAGAAGAGGGAGAAGAGGCATCGTCGACCTCGCGGCTCTCTGGTTTGTATTCCTCCCCGTCTTCCTCTTCCGAAACCTCTCCGTCCTCCTCCTCCTGGCAATCCGAGTAGTCTTCTTGGTCCACGCTGGACAAGATCTGTTCTAGAACCTGCGCGGCCGTAAAACGCGCGGCCATGGCCGATCGGTGGAGCCGAGCGGGTCCTCTGAGCTGCGGGCAAGAGCGCACTTGGCACGGGTGGGGCGCCGGTCACTTTGTGTGTGTGTGTGTGTGTGCGTGTGTTGCCGCTGACAATCTTAGTATCCTCTCTACGTAGGGCCGGCCGGACTGGGAAGACCTAGTAACAACACCCTTCGGCTTAGTTTGCCTCAACACGGTTTCTCCTTCCACTGTCAAACTCGATACACCTTGCATCACTGCTGTATGGTCACACTCCATTGATCCAGTATACATAGAGCACAATCACCTTCTTGGTATAGAGGTTGAATACAATTGTGAGTACTCAGCCAGAATCAGAGTGCATGTAGTTGAGTCTGGTCAACGGACCCCTTGTACAGTGACACTACCTTCTCCATACCCACACTGAAACATCCATCGGTGGATACAACCTCCCCCTACACACAGTGTAGGTTGGATACATGAACCCTAGCTTGACATGTCCTACTGTCATATCTGTGCTTTATTGCTACTCTAGACTCTATATCTGAACCTTGGCCAGGTAATCCAACCTCACATCATAGTTGTGTCTCACATCTTCTAGGCTATCATGTTTCCTATATAAGCTAGTGGTGTAGATACTCTTTCAACAGTAGCTTCTGAAATGGCATCGAACTCAGGCTTCAATAGCAAACCCACACAGGAGCCTTCACTGGTATGCCAAGGTAGCAATCGCTTCCTGATGTTAACTGACGAAAGCAGCCCCTGGCTTCGGGCTGAGACAAGTGATACGGCCGATATGACCGATGCAGGTAATGATATGTCCAACCGTATGGTCGAATTTGCTACATCAGGCCCTCCTTTCACATTAACTTTCAAAGTGATGATGTCAAGCTACAACAGAGTCAATACATCTATCTCTGTGGAGGGCAACAGAAGAATGATGGCCATTTTGCAGGATATACACGAGTGCCCGTATAGGCACAGCATCTATCACACCTATATGTATAGGGCTCACATGGTATGTAAGTCATTTATAAGCGCTGTAGGTGCTGCTGCTGACAAAGCTCCAGGAACGTCTTCTTCGGTGTCAGACTGCTCCGGCGACGTCAAACAACCAACCCAAGACGACTTTGATGTTTGCCTTACCATGGAGATTGATCAAACTCTACAGCATTGGACTAGGATTGAGACTGGTCCTAGGTGTCCCAAGAACATGATACTCATCTTGAACAAGGGACGGGGTTATAACATGGAAGACATCTGGTGCGTAATGAAGAATGTGGTGTGCCGAGTGTTGTTCTCTACCTACCTGCCACTCTGTGGACTAGATGGAATGGGGAGGGATATGAACAAGATGATGGAAGGACCAAGTTTGGAAGGGGCAAGCTCAGAAGGAGCAGGTGTGGATGTAGGACAACCGGTAGCTGCCACGGATGAAGGGTCCGGTGTGGATCTTGGACACCGGCATGTAACAAATAGCCCAATCTGCATTGCCAGGATAGTGGCGCAAGTTTGTTTTTATTATGTATCACTTCTATATTGTTGAGAATATAACCATGTCAATGTACCATTGTGTCTGTATCCATTGCAAATGATCCACTGCAAATGAACAATAATAAAATGATGAAATGCTACAGAAGTGTGTGTGTGTGTACAATAAAACTCACGAACACAGAGTGCATCTGGTAACATCATGTATTTCATGTACAACTGCAACAGAAACTGTTCACAATCATTCATTGTGTCAGAACAAGTGTCATCTGGAGCCGTGTTCAACTCTGGTTAACAAGTGTGTGGCACGGGTACAAGTTACAGCCTGGATCCCATCGCGGTCTTAGTCGCGATTTAGCGGTCGATCGTAGCGCCGGGTGGAGAGTGGCACTCAGTGGTTATCACATCATGCAGAGCACTTTATATATGCATCATGTCCAACCCAGTACACAGTGAGAGGGGAGTAAAATAGAACAGTATTGCCATTTCCAAAGCAGTCAAAGCCTTGCTTTGTGCACAACCAAAACTGATTTTACCCTCTGTGTAAATAGACAGACCCGGACATGCTATGCTCCCGAACTGGGACTCAGTGAGATCTCTCTCAGCGATATATCCACTCAGGCGGAATGCAAGTGGAACTCCGTTATCCTGGGGTCTCTGAACCTTGAGGGGGGATAAGGAGACAGAATCAATGTGTTACACAAGCTCACTACCTTACCCTTGTCCATTTAACACAGTGACAGTGTATGACTTACGGCGCAATCAAGGTATTTCCTAATGCACATCTTAAGGTCTGTCAGACCCTTGGAGCCTGGTCCATTGTCAAAGGATGTGTTCTCTAACAGTGTCTCTATGGACAGGATACCAGTCTGTGGTGAGAAGGTTCCATTTATCTGGAAGTGTAGGTGAGACCGGTATAAGTGCTGGACCATTCTTGCAGGATAACAGCACCCTTTGATAGTGAGGGAAGATAGATAGAACAGGTGTTTGTAGGACAGGTCCTCCAATTACCAAGCTAGAAGCATCATCATGGTTATATTGCAAATTAATGGCTGGACTTTCTTGTCCTAATCGGGTCCTCAAAGGAACCATTGTCGGATTACCAAGCTTGAGGCAGCATCATGGTTGACTTGTGCATCTGTGGTCGTATTGGTCAGACAGATGTGGAATACACAGCACTGTTTGGTCAGACCTTAACAACCCCCTCAAAAGTCAATGAGGCTATATATAAGCTACTATAACTGAACCACTATACCAATCAGAATGTAGAAATACAAGAGAGGCCCTGTTTTAGGCAACGGTGCATATGGAACCGTGTACAAAGTTAGACGTGTGACTATCTCCACCTACGAGATTATCACAAGGACTCTATGTCCCAAAGACCACCCCAGTGCATCAAGTACCCGGACCTGTGCAGCGGCTGGCTGGGTCGCTCTGACCCACGAGCGCAGAGCGCAACTACAACACTCGGCTGCTCTCTAGCACACAGTGGAGCACGTCTGGACCTGTGCAGCGGCTGGCCGGGTCGCTCTGACCCATGAGCGCAGAGCGGTGAGCCCAGAGCACGTCCGGACCTGTGTAGCGGCTGGCTGGGTCGCTCTGACCCACGAGCGCAGAGCGCAACTACAACACTCGGCTGCTCTCTAGCACACAGCGGAGCACGTCTGGACCTGTGCAGCGGCTGGCTGGGTCGCTCTGACCCAAGATCGCAGAGCCCAGAGCACAGAGCGCAGAGCGGTGAGCCCAGAGCACAGCCTCGCCACACTCGCAGACACTCTACTACGCTCGACGCCACACGCCTCGCCAGTGGCTGGCTGGGTCGCTCTGACCCAAGAGCGCAGAGCCCAGAGCCCAGAGCCCAGAGCGCAGAGCCCAGAGCACAGCCTCGCCACACTCGCAGACACTCTACAGGGTCGCTCTGACCCAAGAGCGCAGAGCGCAACTACAACACTCAGCTGCTCTCTAGCACACAGCGGAGCACGTCCGGACCTATGCAGCGGCTGGCTGGGTCGCTCTGACCCATGAGTGCAGAGCGCAGAGCCCTGGAAACACAGGGCCTGGGTCGCTCTGACCCACGAGCGCAGAGCGCAGAGCACGACTCTAATACTCGGCTGCTCTCTAGCACACAGCGAGGCACGTCCGGACGCTGTGTAGCGGCTGGCTGAGTCGCTCTGACCCAAGAGCACAGAGCGCAGAGCGCAGAGCGGGGAGCCGGGCACAGCCTCGCCACACTCGCAGACTCTCTACTACGCTCGAAGGCACACGCCTCGCCAGTGGCTGACAGGGTCGCTCTGAGCGAAGAGAGCAGAGCACATAGCTCAGAGCGGGGAGCCGATTACAACCTCGCCACACTCGCAGACTCTCTATTACGCTCAAAAGGCACACGCCTCGCCAGTGGCTGGCATGGTCGCTCTGACCCGCCAGCGCAGAGCGAGAGCCCTGGAAACACAGGGCCTGGGTCGCTCTGACCCGCGAGCGCAGAGCGCAGAAAGGGGAGCCCTCCACACACAGGACCTGGGTCACCCCGACCCCAGAACCACGGGAGGGTTAATGCCATATTTCTATTCCGGTGTATTATCTTTTATATGACATAATAATAATACATATATTTTATATAGCACTTTTATTTAAGAACCTCATAGTCACTTACAAAAACAAAGGAATCTGGCAGATTCTTGGGCGATTAGCTTCAACAGCTTCAGAGGATAAGGCATTGAGGTTCTCCTCCTCTCTAGGTATGAGGTTTTAGGCAGTTTACCTCCTCTCTATAGGTAGGCAGTGGGGGAGCATAGATGGTACAACCTATAGGTAGGCAGGAGTTTTGTTTTGACGGCTACGATGTTTACCTCCTCTCTATAGGTAGGCAGGAGTTTTGTTTTACCTCCTCTCTATAGGTAGGCAGGAGTTTTGTTTTGACGATGTTTACCTCCTCTCTATAGGTAGGCAGGATGTTTTTACCTCAGCCTCTCTATAGGTAGGCAGGAGGAGTTTTGTTTTGTAGGCAGGAGTTTTGTTTTGGCTACGATGTTTACCTCCTCTCTATAGGTAGGCAGGAGTTTTGTTTTGACAGGAGTTTTGTTTTGCTACAATGATGTTTTTTACCTCCTCTCTATAGGTAGGCAGGAGTTTTGTTTTGACGGTTTACTACGATGTTTACCTCCTCTCTATAGGTAGGCAGGAGTTTTGTTTGTTTACCTCCTCTCTATAGGTAGGCAGGAGTTTTGTTTTGACGGCTACGATGTTTACCTCCTCTCTATAGGTAGGCAGGAGTTTTGTTTTGATGATGTTCAGCTCCTCTCTATAGGTAGGCAGGAGTTTTGGTTTTATGATGCTCCTCTCTATAGGTAGGCAGGAGTTTTGGTTTGACGGCTATGATGTTCAGCTCCTCTCTATAGGTAGGCAGGAGTTTTGTTTTGACGGCTACGATGTTTACCTCCTCTCTATAGGTAGGCAGGAGTTTTGTTTTGACGGCTACGATGTTTACCTCCTCTCTATAGGTAGGCAGGAGTTTTGGTTTGACGGCTACGATGTTCAGCTCCTATAGGTAGGCTTTATAGCTCCTCTCTTTATAGGTAGGCTGGGTTGTTTTTTCAACTCCCGAAAGTGTAGGACCCACCTGGTTGATGCTTCGACACCTGTAAAAACGCCCCAAAATACCAACACACCTTGGTACAGACATGTGATGTACATACCCACTTGTCAAACACTGGTTGAATTAACATTGTTTCCAAAACTGTCTGTGTGAGGAGATTGAATCAACGTGGAAAAGTGATTGGATTTCGTCTTTTTTTAGCTAACTTTTAACCTAAATCCAAGGGCATGCTGATTTGTGGGGGTTGATTTCACATTGAATTCACATTATTTGACAACTCTAGATTTGTAAATCAAATCTAGTAGTTCAGATGATTGGTGTCTGTACCCAGTGGAAAGTAGATTCTAAAGAAAAGTGACTTGTTGAATCTGGATGATAAGCATGTAAGGGACTCTATGACAGACATTAATTAAAGTGCTTTCTGGGCCATTTTTCGAAATTCTTTCAATTTTTGTATCAATTACACATGTACAAGAACTATATCAGCATACTTTAGTCATATTTTATTATGATATTTTTTAAATTTTACTTCAGTCCATTTGCAATATGATTTCATAGGAAATCAAAAGTCGAAGTCAAAAGTAACTTCTTTTTTTTGCCACAAGCCATAAGAAATGTCCAAATGCAATATGAAATGTTTGAAAGTGGAAAATTGACTGGCCTGATGAACTCAGGATGGCCGGGCAGTGATAGTGCACTGTGCATTTGCAATATGTTTCAATGGGCATTTACCATCACGAATTTGGCATGCTCAAAAATACTGCAGGAATGCAAAATTGACTGGCCTGATGAATGATGGCCGGGCAGTGATATTGGTTCCTCTCCATCGCTCGTTGTGTTGATTTCATCATGTCCATTTGGTGATGTTTTTTCACTGTTGAATCATATTACAAATGCACTGTGCATTTGAGTTACAGTTCATGAGGGTTGCTTAATCACATATATGAAGTTTTAAAAAGATCAGACTTTTTTAACCCTTCGAAACAGCACCTTTGACACGATTTTAAGGCACTTCCGGTTGTTACAGGAAGCTGAACGTGAACACATATCCTCACTGGGGTAGGCTCTTACAGAATCCTGAGTTTTAACTCTTTATGTTTAGAATTGACTGATCTACACAAGGTTGAATGCAGTGATTTTCATAATTGCAGGTTATGTATATCAAAACACTTTTAGGGTGTATTTAATCACTTCCGGTTGCTTCAGGAAGCTTAGAATCAACACAGGTAGACCTCATAGTGGCCTGATGGATTGTCATCGAAGACAGGTTCATACGGCATTCATAACCCACATAGGCTTCAGGTTGAATTTAGGGTTGCAGGCAATGTATTCCTATGGGAAGAGAAGTCAGTGAAAACTGTTTTATGTAGACACCTTCTTTTAACTGTTAAGGGTTAATGCTACACGGTCAAGGTTAGGCTTGCACAGATCGGGAGGACCTCAGGAACATACCTGAGGTCGAATTGTGCTTTTCACCCTAACGGTTCTCTCACTGTCACCCAAAAGAAAATGACATTTAGGGCCAGGCTTCATTTTGGGCCTACTTTTTTCATGGTCGCTGCACTCAGAGCGAGCTACGGTCAAGCGGGGCATCTCGTTAAACTCGGCACGGCCTTGAGAATATGGAAATGCCATTGCAGGCTCTGTGTGTCTTTAAGCACCGCACTTTGTCACTCCATCCTTGCTATGTGTGCGTGTGAGAGGTTTTTCTTTGACATCTGTTGGGAGAAATGACTGATTTACAGTTCATGAGGGTTACCTAGTCACACATATGAAGTTTTGGAAAGATGTGAATTTTTAACCCTTCGAAACAGACACTGTGGCCCCAATTAAAGGTACTTCCGTTTGGCACAAGAAGCTATAAGTAAACACATATCTTGCTTTGGGTATGCTCTTACAGAATTCCGATTTTAAAGTCTTTATGTTAAGAATTGACTGATCTACACAGGGTTGAATGCAGTAATTTTCATATTTGCAGGTTATGTACATCAAAATACATTTTGGGTGAATTTAACCACTTCCGGCTGCTCCAGGAAGCTTAGAATCGACACAGGTAGACCTCATAGTGGCCTGATGGATTGTCATTGAAGACAGGTTCATAAGGCATAATTAAACCACATAGACTCTAGGTTGAATTTAGGGGAGCAGGCAATGTATTCCTATGGGGAGAGATGTCATTGTAATCTGTGAGATCAGAAAACTCTGTTTTACTGTTAAGGGTTAATGCCACACGGTCAAAGTTAGGCTTGCACAGATCGGGAGGACCTTAGGAGCATTCCTGTGGTTGAATTGTCATTCTAAACCTAACGGTTCCGCCACTGTCCCCCAAAAGCCCCTGAAATTTAGGGCCAGGCTTCATTTTGAGCCTGCTTTTTTCACGGTTGCTGCACTCAGAGCGAGCTACGGTCAAGCGGGCATCTCGTTGAACTTGGCACGGTTTGGTGATGGTCCCTCACTGTTTAACATACGTTTGGATTTGCACTCCCATAACAAATTCAGGCTCGCAAATTGGAATCTCTACGTCACTATTTTATTTTTATTCTCTTTATTCTCCGGGCAAACTTTTTATTTTATTTTGTCAAACATAATTTTCCCACCCTGCTCTACACATCTCTGAGCCTGATGGTGTTTTTCTGTTTCCAATGAAGAGGCAGAATGCAATAAGCTCATTCCTGCATTTGTTGATTGGAAATGTCCATTGTCAGCAGCAGCTGGACCTGTTGATGTGACCTACTGTATGATGAGGTTGACCTAGAAAAGAGGGCCAAAGTCAAGAACCTCACACCTCTTTGACCCCATATTGAGAGAGAAACCTGGGAACATGGATTATGCACACACACACACACACACAATTACACGCACACACACATATGCAGGCATGCACACACACACACACACACACGCACACGCAAAAAACACACAAAAACACTGACAAACACACACACAATAACACATTGTACATGAAGGATTTTTATATAGTATTTTTTATTTAAAAACTTTCTTTTTATTGAAACATGGTTTAATTGTGTATTACTTTAGGGCTATACTCGGCCTTGTCTCAGGATGATAAGTTGGTGGTTGAAGATATCCCTCTAGTGGTGTGGGGGCTGTGCTTTGGCAAAGTGGGTGGGGTTATATCCTTCCTGTTTGGCCCTGTCCGGGGGTATCATCGGATGGGGCCACAATGTCTCCTGACCCCTCCTGTCTCAGCCTCCAGTATTTATGCTGCAGTAGTTTGTGTCGGGGAGCTTGGGTCAGTTTGTTATATCTGGAGTACTTCTCCTGTCTTATCTGGTGTCCTGCGTGAATTTAAGTATGCTCTCTCTAATTCTCTCTTTCTCTCTTTCTTTCTCTCTCTCGGAGGACCTGAGTCCTAGGACCATGCCTCAGGTCTACCTGGCATGATGACTCCTTGCTGTCCCCAATCCACCTGGCCGTGCTGCTGCTCCAGTTTCAACTGTTCTGCCTGCGGCTATGGAACCCTGACCTGTTTACTGGATGTGCTACCTGTCCCAGACCTGCTGTTTTCAACTCTCTAGCGACTGCAGGAGCGGTAGAGATACTCTTAATGATCGGCTATGAAAAGCCAACTGATATTTACTCCTGATGTGCTGACTTGCTGCACCTTTGACAACTACTGTGATTATTATTATTTGACCATGCTGGTAATTTATGAACATTTGAACATCTTGGCCATGTTCTGTTATAATCTCCACCCGGCACAGCCAGAAGAGGACTGGCCACCCCTCATAGCCTGGTTTCTCTCTAGGTTTCTTCCTAGTTTTTGGCCTTTCTAGGGAGTTTTTCCTAGCCACCGTGCTTCTACACCTGCATTGCTTGCTGTTTGGGGTTTTAGGCTGGGTTTCTGTACAGCACTTTGAGATATCAGCTGATGTAAATAATTTTGATATGATTTGTAACGTATTTTTGAACAATGATATGGTGTAATATGATGTATCTTATCTGCAGCTACAGCAATTGTATCTGCATTGTATTGTGTATTGAATTGTATTGTTTGTTGGTTCATTCATTTTTTAGTTTTGACATTTTAGTAATATAGCAGCAGCTCTAATCCAGAATGATTTACAGGAGCAATTAGGGTTAAGTGCCTTGCTCAAAGCACAAACAGTTTTTAAAAAATCTTAGTCGGTTCGGGGATTTGAACCAGCAACCTTTTGGTTACTCCTAACCACTAGGCTACATGTTGCCCTAGTTTGTTTGCATAAATGGGAGCAAAACAAAATTTAAATTCTGAGAGTAATGGAACTAGAAAAGATGATGGATGATCAGAGAAGCAGATCTGATGTCATTGAGATCCGAGGAACCATTGATAGACTTGTGATACTATGAGTGGAGGAGGGAGCTGGTCAGGGGAGAAAGACAGTCAGCGTCTGTAGCCTCAGCAGGGCACCATGCTGTCCCCTCATGTCCTCCGTGATCTGGGCTGGTGATAGTTAGCTTAGCTGGCTAGCCACTCTTCTTCACTAACTTTATGTAGCACCCACTTGGGTGATGCTATTATGCTGCCATAAAGGTGCTAGAAGAATAACATTAGCAGTCAGGATAGCTTATCCACTAGTCCCAGCCATCTCCTCATGCAGTCCTCTCACTTCTTCTGCTTCTCTCCAAACTAGTGTTGTGGCATTCTAGTCCATTCACATCCAAACAGTCTCCAAACTAGCTTGTTACAGTAGTTAGCAAGTGAGCCACAACTGGCAAATTCAACCTAAACCTAGTTCAGGATGACCAATTATTCACTGATTCTGAATAAGCAATCAAAAATCTGACAGAAAATTTGCAATGTGAAAAGTTTTAAAGCCCAGTAAGAGGTTTTAGTGTAAGAGCTGTTTGAAAAGAACGCCTGAAATTTCAGCTTGTTTTGGTGGGATGACGTTTTGACCTACCTGGTAACATCACGAGGGGGTACATCGGTTAATAGACCAATACGAAAAATAGTTCCAAACTAGCTGCCAATAACAGCTAGTTTTCAGTTTTCCTCTCCCCACTCAGACCACAGTCAGTCCTAGCAACATTTTAGCTTGAGAAATCGCTTTTTGCTAAGAAGCTATTTTTGATTGTTGATGACAATTTTAATTGAAATAATCACAGTTAGGTACTTAATTGTTACTCATAAATGATTTGATATTGAGATAAAATCAGCTGCATTAGACCTTTAAAACCTCTTAGGGAAGTTGAGAATTCATCAGCTTTTCGCAGCTTTTTGTTAAAAATCGCGCAACATTTCAGCGCCCTGCTATTCATGCCAGGAATATAGTATATGCATATGATTAGTATGTGTGGATAGAAAACACTCAGACGTTTCTAAAACTGGTTAAATCACGGCTGTGACTATAACAGAACGTGCGTTTCATCGAAAAGTGCAGGAAAATCTGATCACTGAAAATGGAAATAAATTTCCATGCGCGACCTCAAGGAATTGTTCAAAGTGAACCGGATTAAATGAGGCCGAGGTTTCAGTGCCTACAGCTTCCACACGATGTCTAGAGTCTTGTCATTTGATTCGCCTTTGATTCTTGGTCAAACCAACACAAGGGAACCGATTCCCTCCGGTCTCCGACCGGATGTTTTGGTTGAGATTTCTCCTGACAATATTTTCCAACGGAGACCTATAGAATTTACATCGCCTCCTGATGAATTGTATCACTTATTAACTTGTACTAATACCTAAAGTTGCATTACAAAAGTATTTCGAAGTGTTTTGTGAAAGTTTATCGTCGACTTTTTTAATTTAAAAAAATGACGTTACGTTAGAAAAAGCAATTTTTTTCCGTTGTTCACACAGTATTCTTAGATCGATATCTAGGCTATATATGGACCGATTTAATCGAAAAAAGACCCTAAATGATGTTTATGGGACATCTAGGAGTGCCAAGAAAGAAGCTCCTCAAAGGTAATGAATGTTTTATATTTTATTTCTGCGTTTTGGTTTGCGCCGGGTACCGCAAAATCTGTCGTGTTAGGTGACGTTGCAGTATTTTGAGGGTGCATGCTATCAGATAATAGCTTCTCATGCTTTCGCCGAAAAGCATTTTACAAATCTGACTTGGTGGATAGATTCACAACGAGTGTAGCTTTAATTCAGTACATTGTATGTCCATTTTAATGAAAGTTTGAGTTTTATCAACCTCTATAGGTGGCGCTCTTGAACATTTCCGCTGATTGATGTTCCCACCACGGGACCACGGCCCTAACAAGTTTTAAAAACAACCAAATAAGGTGCCATTATGGCAATAAAACATTTAAATTACAATCTAAATGTTTGAAATGTATTATTTTTTATTCATTATTTATGTAATTCATGATGTAACATATTTGTATATTCATTTCACAAACTATTATAGGTATTCTATTCACCTGTACTTTTACAATATATTTGCATTGTGTTTCTTGAATAAACTTTTTTTTTCATCCATCAGATGGCATCAGTGTTTATTATTATTTTAAATGGATGATGTCAGTGTCAACTCTTCCATACAAGATACTTCGGTCAGCCCTCCTTTCAGCCTAGTATTGGCTTCCCCAATCTGTGAGTTAAAGTGGCAATGGTTCATACATTTTTGGGAATTTTAAATGAACTATTTATACCTATTTATTTTGAAAGAACATAACTCATTAAAACTTCTTATGGCTGCAATCCCGTTAACGGGATGATATGACAACAGCCAGTGAAAGTGCAGGGCGCCAAATTCAAACAACAGAAATCTCATAATTAAAATTCCTCAAACATACATGTATCTTATACCATTTTAAAGGACATCTTGTTGTTAACCTCTTCAATCTATGGGTGCGCTATGTCATTATTGGATAAAAAGACGTGCCCGTTTTAAGCGCAATATTTTGTGACGAAAAGATGCTCGACTATGCATGGAATTGACAGCCTTGGAAAGACAAAACTCTGACGTCTCCAAAACTGCAAAGATATTATCTGTGCGTGCCCCAGAACTAATGCAACAGGCGAAACCAAGATGAAGTTTCATACAGGAAATGCCCCAGATTCTGAAGGCGCTGTGTTCCAATGTCTCCTTATATGGCTGTGAATGTGCCAGGAATGAGCCTGCGGTTTCTGTCTATTCCCCGAGGTGTTTGCAGCATTGTGACGTGTTTGTAGGCATATCATTGGAAGATTGACCATAAGAGACTACATTTACCTGGTGTCCCGGCAGGTGTCCTGTGTGCGTAATCTGTAGGTCCATGCGCGTTCGATTTCTTCAGAAGAGAAAGTAAACTGCCACGATGGATTTTATCGTCGATAGATATGTGAAAAACACCTTGAGGATTGAATCTAAACATCGGTTTGCCATGTTTCTGTCGATATTATGGAGTTAATTTGGAAAAAGTTCGCGTTTGAATGACTTAATATATATATATTTTTTCCCTCCCCAAATGTGATGAACAAAACGGAGTGATTAGTCGACACAAATAATATTTTTTGTAAAAACGGAACATTTGCTATCTAACAGAGTCTCCTCATTGAAAACATCTGAAGTTCTTCAAAGGTAAATGATTTTATTTGAATGCTTTTATGGTTTTTGTGGAAAATGTTACATGCTGAATGCTAACGCTAAATGGTACGTTAGCCATCAATACTGTTACACAAATGCTTGTTTTGCAATGGTTGAGAAGCATATTTTGAAAATCTGAGATGACAGTGGTGTTAACCTGTTGCTTCTACCCGGGACGCTTGCGTCCCAACTAGAGCTCTGGAAATGCAAATGCGCTACGCTAAATGCTAATAGTATTAGTTAAAACTCAAAAGTTCATTAAAATACACATGCAGGGTATCGAATTAAAACTACACTCGTTGTGAATCCAGGCAACAAGTCAGATTTTTAAAATGCTTTTCGGCGAAAGCATGAGAAGCTATTATCTGATAGCATGCAACACCCCAAAAGACCCACAGGGGACGTAAACAAAATAATTAGCATTTCGGCGTTACACAAACCGCACAATAAAATAGAAAACATTCATTACCTTTCACCATCTTCTTTGTTGGCACTCCTAGATGTCCCATAAACACTATTTGGGTCTTTATTTCGATTAAATCGGTCCATATAAAGCCTAGATATCGTTATATGTAGACTGTGTGATAAACGAAAAAAACATCGTTTCAAAACGTAACGTCATTTTTAAAATTCAAAAAGTCGACGATAAACTTTCACAAAACACTTCGAAATACGTTTGTAATGCAACTTTAGGTATTAGTAAACGTTAATAAGCGATAAAATTCATCAGGAGGCGATGTAAAGATTATTAGCTGTCCGTCTGGAAAAATGTCCGGCTAGAAACTCAACGAAAATATCCGGTCCTAGACCGGATTAGATACGGTGTCCTGTATGTGTTTGACCAAGAAAAAACTCGAAGGGAAATGACAAGACTCTAGACACCCTGTGGAAGCTGTAGGTACTGCAACCTCAGTCAATTAATTGTGGTTCACGTTTATCAATGGGTTCAAGTAGCGCATGGATATATTTTCCCCATTTTCAGTGATCAGTTTTTCCTGTGCTTTTCGATGTAAATGCCGTTCTGGTAAAGCCACAGCAGTGATTTAACCAGTTTTTTAAACGTCTGAGTGTTTTCTATCCACACAGACTAAGCAAATGCATATACTATATTCCTGGCATGAGTAGCAGGGCGCTGAAATGTTGCGCGATTTTTAACAGAATGTTCAAAAAAGTAGAGGGTCGACTGAAGAGGTTAACAAAAGGCTAAGCTTGAGAGCAAATAGATTCATTTAATTTCATTTGCGATTTTCATGAATAGTTAACGTTGCGTTATGGTAATGAGCTTGAGGCTGTAGTCACGATACCGGATCCGAGATGGCTCGACGCAAGAAGTTAATCCCACCAAAGTGTCCGATTTCAAATAGGCTGTACAGCGAAAGCACCACAAACGATTATGTTAGGTCACCGCAAAATCACAGAAAAACAGTCATTATTCCAGCCAAAGACAGGAGTCGCAGAAATGGAGATAATGATCTTCATCAGATGGCACTCATAGGACTTCATATATGTTTTGTTCGATAAAGCTCATATTTATATCCAAAAACCTCAGTTTACATTTCCGCCATGTTCAGAAATGCCTCCAAAATATCTGGAGAAATTGCAGAGAACCACGTCAAATAACATAAATACTACATAAACTTTGATGAAAGATACATGTTTTACATAGAATTAAAGATACACTTGTTCTTAATGAAACCGCTGTGTCAGATTTCAAAAAGCTTTACGGAAAAAGCACAGTATTCAATAATCTGAGAACAGCGTTCAGCCACAAAAGTAAGCCATACAGTTACCCGCCAAATTGTGCAGTCAACAAAACTCATAAAAAGCATTATGAATCTTCACTTACCTTTGCTGATCTTCGTCGGACTGCACTACCAGGACTCCCACTTCCACAACAAATGTTTATTTTGTTCGGTAATGTCCATCATTTATGTCCAAATAGCTATTTTTGTTAGTGTGTTTGGTAAACAAATCCAAAGAGAAAGCGCATTCACTAAAAGCTGACGAAATGTCCAAAAGTTCCGTAACAGTCAGTAGAAACAAGTCAAACGATGTATTGAAGACCCATTGAGATGTTCCTAATTACTTTTTAGTGAGGGTGAGCCTTAAATAGAATACAATACAATACATTTACATTTTGGTGATCAGTTATAGTTCAGTTGCAACATCAGGAAATACTAACAGAAATACATATCAGGATCTTGAGACGCGACATCCCTTCTCTAATACAAATAGTGATGTGCAATCTTTGCAACATTTTATAACCCCCCCCATCTAAGATACACTCTGAGAAAAAAAGGGGTCCAAAGGAGTTCTTCGGCTTTCCCCATAGGAAAACCCTTTGTAGAAACAAATTACATTACATTTCATTACATTTCATTATAGTACAACGGTCTGATTTGTCTAATCTTAGCAATTTCTTCTTAGCTAGCTACATAGTCGTCGTTGTATCAAAGATAATTGCGTAATTATCGTATTTCGTCGTCTCCTATCTGCCCAACACGTTCACCGTCTACCGTAGCACTGTAGTAACTATCACACTCAACTGAACGACTTGATTAGTGTAGTGTTAGCTAGCTACATAGCTAGCTACATAGTTGTCTTTGCTGTCTTCGTATCCAAGATAATTGTGTAGCTTAGAGTGTGGAGTCTTAGAGTGATAATTGCGTTATTATCGTTTTTCGTCGCCCTCCTATCTGCCTAGCAGCTAGCCAGCTAGCATACGTTCACCGGCTACCGTAGCACTGTAGTAACTATCACACTCAACTGAACGACTTGATTAGTGTAGTATTAGATAGCTACATAGTTGTCTTTGCTGTCTTCGTATCCAAGATAATTGTGTAGTTTAGAGTGTGTAGTCTTAGAGTGATTATCTTAATTCACCGAGGTTAGCTAGCCAGCTATTTTGTCGTCCTTAACGTAGGAGACACTCCTAGCTAGCCAATAGCCAGCCAACGTCTACTGAATAGAACTTTCGCATTCCGGTCGCATTCCGCGTCGCTCCACAGGTAGTATCACTTTTTCATTTCATTTCATTACAGTCCCAACGGTGTGATTTGTTTGATCGTAGCTAGCTACATAGCTAGCTACATAGCCGTCTTTGTTTCAAAGATAATTGTGTAGTCTAGAGCGATTTTCTAGGTTAGCTAGCCAGCTATTGTCGTTCTCCTAACGCAACGTAACGTAACCAACACTGCTAGCTAGCCAGCTAGCTCCCGAAAAGCAGCATTGTAGAAACTTCACACTCAACGGTACGACTTGATTAGGGTAGTGTCAACAACGCAGCTAGCCTACCCCAGCAGTACTCTATCATTTTAATCATTTTAGTCAATTAGATTCTTGCTACGTAAGCTTAACTTTCTGAACATTCGAGACGTGTAGTCCACTTGTCATTCCAATCTCCTCTGCATTAGCGTAGCCTCTTCTCTAGCCTGTCAACTATGTGTCTGTCTATCCCTGTTCTCTCCTCTCTGCACAGACCATACAAACGCTCCACACCGCATGGCCGCAGCCACCCTAATCTGGTGGTCCCAGCGCGCACGACCCACGTGGAGTTCCAAGTCTCCGGTAGCCTCTGGAACTGCCGATCTGCGGCCAACAAGGCAGAGTTCATCTCAGCCTATGCCTCCCTCCAGTCCCTCGACTTCTTGGCTCTGACGGAAACATGGATCACCACAGACAACACCGCTACTCCTACTGCTCTCTCTTCGTCCGCCCACGTGCTCTCGCACACCCCGAGAGCTTCTGGTCAGCGGGGTGGTGGCACCGGGATCCTCATCTCTCCCAAGTGGTCATTCTCTCTTTCTCCCCTTACCCATCTGTCTATCGCCTCCTTTGAATTCCATGCTGTCACAGTTACCAGCCCTTTCAAGCTTAACATCCTTATCATTTATCGCCCTCCAGGTTCCCTCGGAGAGTTCATCAATGAGCTTGATGCCTTGATAAGCTCCTTTCCTGAGGACGGCTCACCTCTCACAGTTCTGGGCGACTTTAACCTCCCCACGTCTACCTTTGACTCATTCCTCTCTGCCTCCTTCTTTCCACTCCTCTCCTCTTTTGACCTCACCCTCTCACCTTCCCCCCTACTCACAAGGCAGGCAATACGCTCGACCTCATCTTTACTAGATGCTGTTCCTCCACTAACCTCATTGCAACTCCCTCCAAGTCTCCGACCACTACCTTGTATCCTTTTCCCTCTCGCTCTCATCCAACACTTCCCACACTGCCCCTACTCGGATGGTATCGCGCCGTCCCAACCTTCGCTCTCTCTCCCCGCTACTCTCTCCTCTTCCATCCTATCATCTCTTCCCTCTGCTCAAACCTTCTCCAACCTATCTCCTGATTCTGCCTCCTCAAGCCTCCTCTCCTCCCTTTCTGCATCCTTTGACTCTCTATGTCCCCTATCCTCCAGGCCGGCTCGGTCCTCCCCTCCCGCTCCGTGGCTCGACGACTCATTGCGAGCTCACAGAACAGGGCTCCGGGCAGCCGAGCGGAAATGGAGGAAAACTCGCCTCCCTGCGGACCTGGCATCCTTTCACTCCCTCCTCTCTACATTTTCCTCCTCTGTCTCTGCTGCTAAAGCCACTTTCTACCACTCTAAATTCCAAGCATCTGCCTCTAACCCTAGGAAGCTCTTTGCCACCTTCTCCTCCCTCTTGAATCCTCCTCCCCCTCCCCCTCCTCCCTCTCTGCAGATGACTTCGTCAACCATTTTGAAAAGAAGGTCGACGACATCCGATCCTCGTTTGCTAAGTCAAACGACACCGCTGGTTCTGCTCACACTGCCCTACCCTGTGCTCTGACCTCTTTCTCCCTCTCTCTCCAGATGACATCTCGCGTCTTGTGACGGCCGGCCGCCCAACAACCTGCCCGCTTGACCCTATCCCCTCCTCTCTTCTCCAGACCATCTCCGGTGACCTTCTCCCTTACCTCACCTCGCTCATCAACTCATCCCTGACCGCTGGCTACGTCCCTCCCGTCTTCAAGAGAGCGAGAGTTGCACCCTTCTGAAAAAACCTACACTCGATCCCTCCGATGTCAACAACTACAGACCAGTATCCCTTCTTTCTTTTCTCTCCAAAACTCTTGAACGTGCCGTCCTTGGCCAGCTCTCCCGCTATCTCTCTCAGAATGACCTTCTTGATCCAAATCAGTCAGGTTTCAAGACTAGTCATTCAACTGAGACTGCTCTTCTCTGTATCACGGAGGCGCTCCGCACTGCTAAAGCTAACTCTCTCTCCTCTGCTCTCATCCTTCTAGACCTATCGGCTGCCTTCGATACTGTGAACCATCAGATCCTCCTCTCCACCCTCTCCGAGTTGGGCATCTCCGGCGCGGCCCACGCTTGGATTGCGTCCTACCTGACAGGTCGCTCCTACCAGGTGGCGTGGCGAGAATCCGTCTCCTCACCACGTGCTCTCACCACTGGTGTCCCCAGGGCTCTGTTCTAGGCCCTCTCCTATTCTCGCTATACACCAAGTCACTTGGCTCTGTCATAACCTCACATGGTCTCTCCTATCATTGCTATGCAGACGACACACAATTAATCTTCTCCTTTCCCCTTCTGACGACCAGGTGGCGAATCGCATCTCTGCATGTCTGGCAGACATATCAGTGTGGATGACGGATCATCACCTCAAGCTGAACCTCGGCAAGACGGAGCTGCTCTTCCTCCCGGGAAGGACTGCCCGTTCCATGATCTCGCCATCACGGTTGACAACTCCATTGTGTCCTCGTCCCAGAGCGCTAAGAACCTTGGCGTGATCCTGGACAACACCCTGTCGTTCTCAAATAACATCAAGGCGGTGGCCCGTTCCTGTAGGTTCATGCTCTACAACATCCGCAGAGTACGACCCTGCCTCACACAGGAAGCGGCGCAGGTCCTAATCCAGGCACTTGTCATCTCCCGTCTGGATTACTGCAACTCGCTGTTGGCTGGGCTCCCTGCCTGTGCCATTAAACCCCTACAACTCATCCAGAACGCCGCAGCCCGTCTGGTGTTCAACCTTCCCAAGTTCTCTCACGTCACCCCGCTCCTCCGCTCTCTCCACTGGCTTCCAGTTGAAGCTCGCATCCGCTACAAGACCATGGTGCTTGCCTACGGAGCTGTGAGGGGAACGGCACCTCAGTACCTCCAGGCTCTGATCAGGCCCTACACCCAAACAAGGGCACTGCGTTCATCCACCTCTGGCCTGCTCGCCTCCCTACCACTGAGGAAGTACAGTTCCCGCTCAGCCCAGTCAAAACTGTTCGCTGCTCTGGCCCCCAATGGTGGAACAAACTCCCTCACGACGCCAGGACAGCGGAGTCAATCACCACCTTCCGGAGACACCTGAAACCCCACCTCTTTAAGGAATACCTAGGATAGGATAAAGTAATCCTTCTCCCCCTCCCCCCCCCTTAAAAGACCTAGATGCACTATTGTAAAGTGGCTGTTCCACTGGATGTCATAAGGTGAAAGCACCAATTTGTAAGTCGCTCTGGATAAGAGCGTCTGCTAAATGACTTAAATGTAAATGTAATGTAAATGAAACGTTTTTGGTTGCAGGAAGAACTGTTTTAAGTTCCATGTAGAACCCTTTGTGGAAAGGGCTCTGCATGGAACCAAAAGGGTTCTACCTAGAATCGAAAAGGGTTTTTACAAAGGGTTCTCCTATGGGGACAGCCAAAGAACCCTTTTAGGTTCTAGCTATTACCTTTTTTTCTAAGAGTGTAGCAAGGAGCTCTCACTAACATTAAACTACTTTAGTTGTAAAACCATCACACGCAAATGCCTTGTGTGTTTTTTAATATTGAAATGTGGACGTGCACACCTATGATTGCAAAGGAGTCTTCCAAGAAAGCAAGGTCAGACTCATAAGACAGGGTGTGGTATTTGCATTGAAATGGTATTCAATATTTTAATTACTGTGTTATATTCCATGTGTAAACTACCTGACCAGGTCTTGCTCATAGCCTCACCATCCTACAGAAATGGTCACAACCCTGCTTGGTTGGTAAGGCCACTCTTCCAGTTAGGGGGTTTATGTGTCTGTGTTTTTATCCAATATAATCTCACACTCAATTCATGCAAATATGTACAAAAGGTATTTCAGCAAATTTTGGGCGTTTTTATGTAGCTTAATTAGTGTGAAAAGACACACATTTTTGTGCAACTTAATTCCGTCTAAGTCTGTTCCTCTCCTTGTTCGGGCGGTGTTCTGCAGTCGACGTCACTTGTCTTCTAGCCATCGCAGATCCACCTTTCATTTTCCATTTGTTTTGTCTCGTCTTACTGCACACCTGGTTTACATTTCCTACTAATTAACATGTGTATTTAGCCCTTTGTTCCCTCCATGTCTGTGTGGGGTATTGTTTATTGTCAAGGTTGGCACACTTCTGGCTGATTTGCGCCGGGTTTTGTTTTATACCTGTGCTTTGTGGCAGCCGGTACTTTGTACTTGGGTTTTGTACTTTGTGCTGCCTCAGTTGTTCTTTGGGCATTTGTGTTGTGACGTGATTGCGTTCTGTATTATGATTGCCTAAGTAAAGTGTCCATTCATCTCTGCTCTCCTGCACCAGCTACACCCACCGTTGACAAAGACACACATTTTTATGCGACTTCATTCATAGGAAAATACATTTTTGGGGGAATTCGGAACAATCTTTTGAAAGTTATTAGAGCAATGTATTATGGGCAATGGTGTTCTCCACTTACTTTTTTTGTGTCTCACATTTATTTTTATAAAAAAAACGTGTTAAAACCTGTTACGGCTAGATGTTCCGCTAGTGAACCCCTCGACAACATCCAGTAAAATGGCAGAGCGCCAAATTCAAATTAAATTACTACAAATATTAAACTTTCATGAAATCACACATGCAATACACCAAATTAAAGCTACACTTGTTGTTAATCCAGCGAAAGCAAACCATGTGATTATCTGAGGATAGCACCCCACCAAACAAATACATGTTATTTCAATCCGCAAGGCGCCACACAAAATGCAGAAATAACGATATAATTTGTCACGAGTCTGACCGAGGGTGTTTCCCCTTCCCGGGCGGGTGGCGCTCGGCGGTCGTCGTCACCGACCTATTAGCTGCCACTGATTGTTTTTCCTCCCCCTCCTTGTATGTTTAGTGGTAGCACCTGTTCTTGTTTTATTAGTTTGTCTTTATTAGACAGCTGGCCCGCCTGTTGTTGTGCGGGATTATTTTTCATTGTAAACTTTCGGCTCTGTTGTAGGAGGTACGTGCTTAGTTGTGATTTTCTCCATTGTACTTTTTCCCCTGTGTTTGGGAGACATTACTTTTGTGAGCACCCTGTGTTGCGTTGGTGCTAGTAAAGACGCACAGCATTGAACTCTGTCTCCTGCATTTGACTCCACACCCACGACACCCGGAGTATTACATAATTCATGCCTTACCTTTGAAGATCTTCTTTTGTTGGCACTCCGATAAATCAAATCAAATCAAATTTTATTTGTCACATACACATGGTTAGCAGATGTTAGTGCGAGTGTAGCGAAATGCTTGTGCTTCTAGTTCCGACAATGCAGTAATAACCAACAAGTAATCTAGCTAACAATTCCAAAACTACTACCTTATAGACACAAGTGTAAGGGGATAAAGAATATGTACATAAAGATATATGAATGAGTGATGGTACAGAGCGGCATAGGCAAGATACAGTAGATGGTATTGAGTGCAGTATATACATATGAGATGAGTATGTAAACAAAGTGGCATAGTTAAAGTGGCTAGTGATACATGTATTACATAAGGATGCAGTAGATGATATAGAGTACAGTATATATGTATACATATGAGATGAATAATGTAGGGTATGTAAACATTATATTAGGTAGCATTGTTTAAAGTGGCTAGTGATATATTTTACATAATTTCCCATCAATTCCCATTATTAAAGTGGCTGGAGTTGAGTCAGTGTGTTGGCAGCAGCCACTCAATGTTAGTGGTGGTTAACAGTCTGATGGCCTTGAGATAGAAGCTGTTTTTCAGTCTCTCGGTCCCTGCTTTGATGCACCTGTACCTCGTCTTCTGGATGATAGCGGGGTGAACAGGCAGTGGCTCGGGTGGTTGTTGTCCTTGATGATCTTTATGGCCTTCCTGTGACATCGGGTGGTGTAGGTGTCCTGGAGGGCAGGTAGTTTGCCCTCGGTGATGCGTTGTGCAGACCTCACTACCCTCTGGAGAGCCTTACGGTTGTGGGCGGAGCAGTTGCCGTACCAGGCGGTGATACAGCCCGACAGGATGCTCTCGATTGTGCATCTGTAGAAGTTTGTGAGTGCTTTTGGTGACAAGCCGAATTTCTTCAGCCTCCTGAGGTTGAAGAGGCGCTGCTGTGCCTTCTTCACGATGCTGTCTGTGTGGGTGGACCAATTCAGTTTGTCTGTGATGTGTACGCAGAGGAACTTAAAACTTACTACCCTCTCCACTACTGTTCCATCGATGTGGATAGGGGGGTGTTCCCTCTGCTGTTTCCTGAAGTCCACAATCATCTCCTTAGTTTTGTTGACGTTGAGTGTGAGGTTATTTTCCTGACACCACACTCCAATATGTCCCATAAACATCACAAACGGTCCTTTTGTTCGATAAATTCCGTCGTTATATATCCAAAATGTCTATTTATTTGTCGCGTTTGATCCAGAAAAACACCGGTTCCAACTCACGCAAAATGACTACAAAATATCTAATAAGTTACCTGTACTCTTTGTACAAACATTTCAAACAATTTTCCTAATACAAATTTCGGTATTTTTTAACATAAATAATCAATACAATTTAAGACGGGATAAACTCTTTTCAAAAGCGAATAAAAACAAAGTGGAGCGAGCTTTCAGGTCACGCGCCTCTAACAAACAGTACACTAGACTCGAGCCTCATTCTGAACTGCCCTACGTCTTCATTACACAAAGGAAAACAATCAACCAACTTCTAAAGACTGTTGCCATCCAGTGGAAGCTAAAGGAACTGCAAGCAAGTGCCTTAGAAATCTAGATCCCCATTGAAATTTTATTGAAAAGAGAGTGACCTCAACAACAAAATATCCTGGATGGTTTGTCCTCGGGGTTTCACCTTCCAAATAAGTTATGTTATACTTACAGACATCATTCAAACAGCTTTAGAAACTTCAGAGTGTTTTATATCCAAATCTACTAATAATATGCATATCCTAGCATCTGGGCCTGAGTAGCAGGTAGTTTACTTTGGGCACGCTTTTCATCTGGATGTGAAAATACCACCCCCTAGCCTACAAAGATTAAATTGTCACTAAATAATTATACATTCTAAATAATTATAATAAAATAGTAGTCTTAGATAGTTTTTTACATTTATTAATGCCAATACTGTTTTCTATGTTTTTACTTAACTTTGGAATACTGGTGCACACACAATTTTCTTCATAACACATTTAATATTTCATGGAGCTTACATTACACAGTTTTCTTCAAAATGAATTGAATACAAGGCTCCACTTTTCGTGTACATTACACCATTTCTTTCATAATTAATTTTATACAAAACTATATTGAATTTTATGAGGGTTGCCAGATTGGACAAAAAAATAGGTATATGGTATTGATGAAGTTATTTGATTGCAGAATGGGGATACATTGTATGATGGGAAATTATACACACCATAATATACACACATATACACACACACTCTGTTTGTACTCATGTTATAGCCAGCTCTTGACTTTTGTATGAATTATTTTTTATAAAATAGTTGTATCTTGTTGTCATTCATTCATTATCTTTAACTGGTTAAATGATTGTAGTTTGCATGTTTCATTAATGATTAACATGTTTAAAAAGTCGTAAATCTATGCTTAATTTAGCTTTTGGTATATTTTGCATTTTTATACATATTCTGCATTTCCACTGAACAAAGCAATAATTAATCAACATACTTGTAACTGCGTTCGTCTGTTGAAAGAAGAGAGTCGGACCGAAATGCAGCGTGTAGGTTACTCATGACTTTAATGAAAGAATCGCGGTACATGAAATAACTGAAACTAAATACAAAAACAACAGAACGGAACGTGAAACTAATTACAGCCTATCTTTTTTTTAAAAAAATTATAAAAATAATTTATTATCTTCAATACCATTCATTCTTTACAACTCATAATTTACATACATACACAAATAATGGTATTTTAAATAAACGAATTAAACTAAAACATAAACCACAAACAAAACCTCAGGGGAGCATCTTCCCTCCCCGTTACCCTACAAAATACCTCTCCCTATCTCCCCGTCCCTAATCTATCCTCTTACAAATCTAAATGACACCCAGCCCTAAACCCCCCTTCCACCTCTCCCGAGCAGCATGCTGACCCCACTTCCTCTCCTCCCTCTTCATCCTCCCCCTCAAATCTCCTTCCACCCTCCTCACTATCCCTTCCACCCCCCAATCTTTCCCTGTCTTCACCATGTTCTGCCTTGCTTCCCACAGCCCCCGTTTAAAGAGACTCATGAGAAGCCAGAGCAGAAACCTGTCCCTATCCGTCCCTCTCGCTCTCCCTACACCCCTCTCTAACCTGGCCCACGTCAATACAAAATCCCCCTTTACCAAACCTAACAACACCCGTGCCCTAGCCCATACTACTCCGGCAAAGGCACAGTCCCAAAAGACATGGCGCACAGTCTCCTCCCTGCCACAAGAGGATCTTAGACATTTGGGGGATTGCACCAAATTATACCGGTACAAGATGGAACGTACCGGCAAACACTTATGAAGGCTCAACCAATTCAGGTCCTTGAGCCTGTTATCCAGACCCCGTGCCTGCACTCCCTCACAGACCACTTCCGAGATGCCCACTACAGGCGCCGGACTCCCTGCCTTTCTGACCTCCTCGTACAGGTGCCTGTGATCTAAACCTACTCGGGCAACTTCAACCTCAGGGTGCGCACGCAGCCACTTGGCCGCAGGACCAAAGTGCCACGGCAGCTGTTCCGCCCGAGGACCCGTGTTAGACCACACCATTATGCTTCTCGCCTGATACGAGAAAAACACCCGCAGGAGGTAACCGGACGGGTGTATCACTGGCTGAGCAAGCTCCGTTAACAAGAAGGAAACAAAAATTGAGTCCAGCTTGAGGGGGAAATGTGGTACCCCCTACCTCCCTCCCCCCGATGGGACAGATCATGCGTGCCCTGGCGACCCACTCGCACCTGCCACTCCACATAAACTGAAACACAAGCCTCACTAGAGGCCTCCTCAGACAAGCCGGCAATGGGTAGATGTATGCCAAATACAAAAGAGACGGCAACACATCCACCTTTAGGACCAGGACTTTGCCCATAAAAGACAAATACCTAGCTTTCCACATTGCTAGCTTCCTCTGTACCACTGCGATACGCATGTTCCAGTTTAGCGTCGCTGAGCCGGAGGTCTCAAAATGGACCCCGAGAATCCTCAGGGCCCCCTCACAGAGAGATAACCCCCCAGGCACATCCGTTCTACCGCGCCATCTTCCGAAAAACTTGACTGAAGAATTTGCATGGTTCAGAACTGCTCCCGACGCTCGGGTGAAATCCCCAAAGATGGCAAGGGACCTTGTCAGGCACGAGTCCTTGCACAACAGCAAGGAAGTGTCGTCGGCGTACTGCGTCATCTTAACACGCAGCCCACCACTTCCAGGGATCAGCAAACCTTCCACCCCTGTGTCTGCCCTAATGGCAGCCCCCAGAGGCTCCATGTACAGAACGAAGAGGAGAGCCGAGAGTGGGCACCCCTGCCTGACCCCAGACGAGAGGTCAAAAACATCACCCAAGTGACTATTTACACTAACTCGGCACCCCGCTCCGACATACAATGTACGAATCCATCCTATAAACTTCTCCCCAAATCCTAATCGACCTAACACTCTGAATAAAAAGGATCTATTCACGCGATCGAAGGCTTTCGCCTGATCTAGCGCTGCTACCATTAAAGGCAGACCTCTATCTTCAACCCAAGCGATGGAGTCCCTGATTAACTGTAGGTTCCATCTAATAGAGCGGCCCTCTACCCCGCACGTCTGATCCTCATGAACGACGTAGGGAAGGGCTGTGCGCAACCGGTCTGCTAAAACCTTTGCAAGTAGCTTGTAATCTACACACAGCATGGTCAACGGCCGCCAGTTGCCAAGGTCTGTTACTTCCCCCTTCTTATATAAAAGTGACAGCACACCAACAGCCATTGATCCCCCCGGGACCCCCGTCTCAAGGATGGCCTTCAAGACTTCGAGGACCACTGGTCCAAGTATACCCCAAAACTTGAGATAAAACTCAGCCGGCAGCCCATCTATCCCGGGCACCTTCCCTTTTCCCATCCTCCTAAGAGCGCTCTCAACCTCTTCTAGTGAGATCTGGGCCTCCATCACTTCTCTAATGTCCTCCGGCAACCGCCTGGACAAGTGTTCTAAAAACACATTTCCCTGCTCTACATCTATTTCCCTTTCCTTAAATAAACCTTGGAAATGATCAGTTGTCACCCTGACCATATCCTCTGGTTCTCTAACTATACTACCATTTTCTTCCCTAACACCATGCATTACCTTCCTACTCTGTCTTGCCCTAACCAACTTAAAGAACATAGCAGAACAAGTCTCATTATGTTCTAGAAAGCCACTATGCGCTCGCTCAAGGAAAGCTCGAGCCTTCCGCTCCTGCAACTCCCTGAGCTGCGCCTTTAGGGTTGCGGATCTCTCCCAGTCAAACGACCCGCCGAGGTTGCCTGCCTCGTATTCGAGTTCAATTAACCTCTGGATACGATCCACCTCCCTCCTCTCCTCCCTTTTTTTCCTCTTGCAATACCCTATTATAAAAGCCCTAATCCTCACCTTAACTAATTCCCACCACTCTAACACCCCTCGCACATGGACCGGAGGCCCTCAAGCTCCAAAAGAAACCATAAAACCTGTCAACAAAAGCCTGCTCCTCCAGCACATCCCGATCTAGCTTCCAGTACCCTCTACCAAAGAGGCAGACTGGCGACCCACCTGCAGGAGCACCCCGTCGTGATCCGAAAAGAAAACAGGCAACAGCCGCCCAGACAACTTACCCAAAGACCTGGGTACAAAAATATAGTCGAGCCTCCGCTCAACCACCCTGGAGTTACGCCATGTAGGACCGTCCATTTTCGGAGTAGTGTGCAGACCACCATCTACCAGACCATGGCAAGCCATTAGCCTGGCAATGGCGCCCGCACTGCTATCCCCCTCTTCCTAAATCTGTATTAAAATCTCCCCCTATCACTAATTTCCTATTTGTGACACACAGGGGGGCGTCAGACAGTCCACCATCTCCCTCCTGTCTGCCACCACCTGTGGCCCATACACCACCACTAATCTAAATTTACAATCCCTTATCGTGACATCCACCCCTATAACCCCCCTGCATTACCACAAAAGAATCCTCCACTTTTACCTCCCTGTGCCCACACAAAATCCCTACCCCGATGAGTGCACCCCCAACACCCCAAACCGACTCCCCCTTGTCCCACTCCCTCTTAAACCTAATAACATCCCCTCCATCCCTCAGGTGAACCTCCTGTAAAAAACAAAAATCAAACCCCACACCCTCCAAATAACTAAAAACCGCCCTCCTCTTAACAAAATCCCTTAAACCCCTTACATTTAAACTAACAAAAGTAAAATTAGACTCCATGAAAAATAAATACATGTAATACACTCAAATTCTAAACCCAGACAGAAAAAACAGAAAACAGGAGACTCACCCGATGCTCCCCTGCTCCATATCTACCGGTGAGAACACCATCCGTAATCCCGACATCCCCCCCTTCCTCCATCACACCATCCCAGGATGCAGGAATAGTGTTTGGCTCCGGGGTGCCCTGCACCCTGGGTCTACCCCCACCATCCTCCCCCTCCCCAGTGTTGCAGCTGGTTTGGAAAAAAATTGGGGAGGCTGAGTCCCCAAACAAAAAACTCCCCACCTCCTCTTGTACCCAGTCCTGAGTCTTGTTATGTGTGTCCCCACCCAACAGAAGTTGAGGGCCTGGGGAAACCAGCAGCAACCCAGAGGTTTCTCCCGCCCCATCACTCTCTTGGCCATCCCTTCCCCCTCACTGTCGGCCAATCGCCCCCTCCTCTTCATACTTTTCTTTGGTGATGGCGGCAGTGAAGAGATACCACCCTCCCCCCGCCAGCTCCTCCACCATACCCCTCATCTCTTCCACCATGGCACTTTCCCCCAGTCCACTTTCTCTTCCACCGTCTCCTTCTCCACCACTCCTCCCTCGCTTTCTTCTCTCTCATGCTCCTCCACTCGGTTGCCTTCTTCCGCCGCTTTTTCTGGTTCTCCTACTCCCGTGCCTTCCGTTTCCTTCTCTCTTCCATCCGCCGCTTCTGGCTCCTCCTCCTTCCTTGTGGCCTTCCCCTCTGGACCTGAACTCTGGTCATGAGGCGTGCTTCCTTCCCCTCCTCTTCTTCCCCCATCCCCCGCTCCTGCTCCCCCCAGCCGCAGACGCATATGACCTCTGACGGGCCGGGCACCCCTCCACAGGTGTGTTGACGAGCCACACCCATGGCACGTCTTAGGCTTGTCACAATCCCTCGCCTCGTGATCCTCAGATGCACAAAATCTGCATTTTCTTGCACTGCATGAGGCGAATATGTGACCATAGGCCATACAGCGTCTGCAAAATGGGGGCTGACGTGCATAATACAACGTCCCCTGTCAGCCCCTAGGGAGAACATAGCAGGAGGATGGAGGTAGCCACCATGTCCCCTTGGGTCCTCTCTGAGGAGGGCCTGGAAGCCTCTCCTCCCATTCCAAAACCCAAGGGAGTCTTTGAGGTGCCTTGCTGAGGAGACGTTATCCATGTATCTCCCCAGAAAAGCCCTCACCTCTTCGTCCTTAACGTAAGGGTTGTAAATGTTTACAGTTACAACCCTAAAGTTATTCTTCGCCAGGCTTGTTATTTCGTAGTGGCACATCGGCCTCTCACCTCCCACTGCTCTTGCCCTTCTCAGGATATCATTGTGTTTTTCCTCTGTATATAGTGCAACGTCGTATGCTCCCTCCAACGAGTTGCCTTGGAAACAAAACACGTCCTTCACCGTCAGCTTTAGAATCCCCATCAATATTATCCTTCCAAAGGATTCCCGTCCTAAAGGCTCAAACTCCTTTTCCTTCCAAGCAAACCGAATCGTGTTGGCCAGCCCATCCCAGGGACCGACCGTGTTGATGTATTTAGCACCATCTCCGCAAGGAGAATGGCGCTCGTTCTCTTCTCTTCCAAAACAATTGAAAAGAAAAAAAAAACAAGTGACTGAGCCTATCTGGTGCAAACTAACACAGAGACAGGAACAAACACCCACGAAATACAAAGCGAACTCAGGCTGCCTAAATACGGTTCCCAATCAGAGACAACATAAGCATCTGACTCTAATTGAGAATCGCCTCAGGCAGCCAAGCCTAAACCACACCCCTAATCATACACAATCCCAATGCTAATAAAACCCCAATACGAACCCAACACATAAACCCATGTCACACCCTGGCCTACCCAAACAATTAACAAAAACACAAAATACAATGACCAAGGCGTGACAATACTGCTGTAAATAAATGGGCACTACCTGTTGGAAATTGGAAATGCTGAGTCTGTAGCCATTCAGCTATGGGTTTCACAGCCATATAATAATGATACAAGTATTATCAGCTTACCAAACCAAACAGATTTGCAGGTCTTCTGTTTCCCACATTTATTGATGAATTAATTTCCCATCATGAAAATGTATCCCCAATCCAATACCTTCGTCGATACCAAAAAGAACCGGACAAATACAGCTTTTTACACCAATTTGGCACCCCTCATAAAATCTGACATAACACCAGTATCCCAAAATATTAAGCGAAACCAAGCATAGAAAACAGCATTGGCATTAATAAAAAAACAAAAAACAATAAGCTACTGTTATATTATAAGTATTTCAGTGACAACCTAGTTGATTAACAATTTTGGGTTGTTAAATTAACAAGTTTTTTTTTCTAAATAAATGTGGGACAAAAAAAAAGTCCAAAATGTATTGCTCCAATAACTTTCAAAAGATTGTTCTGAAGTTCGCCCCCCAAAATGTATTTTCCTAGGAATGAAGCTGCATAAAAATGTGTCTTTCCTACGAATTAAGTCTCACAAAAACTTACGAAATCTGCTGAAATAGTTGTTTTGTCAGACAGACAGACAGTAGTGAGGTCATTGTGTCACCAAAGAAACAGAAGCAGGTTGCCACAGAGATCAATAGACACAGGAAGAGACATCACCACAAGATGTTACCTGAAACATAGAATGAGGCCATTGTCAGTAAGCTAGGACCCACTTCCTCCTGAAAACACACAAGTGGGCGGGTTTTTCATGTACCTCAGCCACACTGAGAAATGGGCATGGAAGATAACTCATGCAAACCCTTCTGCAGGCATGCAACACCTACATGAAAATACACACACACTGTTCTGATACCATCAGTCTGATCAGCACAGTAACAGACCCCAAACACACCCACTCCTGATGGTCTAACTCTCCAGCTGAGTGAAGGGGTATTTTCAGAGAACGACTATAGATTGTGACTTCCTTTTCAACTAACATACAGGGATTATTGTCTAGAACAGCAGCCCTCATCAAAGGAAGTCTCTTTCTCTCTTCTCTACTCTTCTCAGTGTGTGTTTGTGGGTCGAGCTAGCTACCAGTCAATCACTTAGAGATAGGTAGGACGTACAGCCAGAGGAAACAGACATACAACTCCTAACAGAGATGTCTGGTGGTCCCCTCTCCTCCTTCTCCAAACAGGGAATACTCCTACTCTCTATCCTCCACTATGGTTAGTATTGTATGGAATCTTTACTTTCTGCTGCTCATGTTTTGTATCTATTAAATGTGCTTGCTTGTATGTTAAATTTGATAATACAGTTAGCTTTCGCTAACTTCCTTGTTAGTTTTTTGCAGTTTCACCTAAGGTATATTGATACAATTAGTTTTTAATGAAACACATTCACATATATTTGATGCGACTGTCATTGGTGTAGTTGGGTCAGCAGCTTTTTGTAATGCTTCCAGAAGCTAGATATCTTATGACCCTGTACCATATGATTGTAAACTTCCCCCTGCAGGCCAATTAAAACTTCTGCATCTTATTGATAACCTATAATAGAGTATGTGGTTGTAGACTGCCATGTAACAATCACCGTTTCCCATGTGTGTATATAAAGTGCATTCGGTATTCAGACCCCTTGACTTTTCCACATTTTGTTACATTACAGCCTTGTTACCTTGTTGAACAGAAAGAAAATGTGAAACAGTTGGGAAATGTTGTAGTAAACTTATGGATCTGCTGTTTAGGGAGCGTGTATATGAAAAAGTAATTTCAAGGGTAGGTATGCCTGAGTATAAGTAAGAGCTGTGAACACTACGAGCGACAAGACACCTCAAGAGAGATACACCACAGAACACTCTAAAGCAGAAATAAATAAAACATGGATTTGTGAAGTACTGACACGCCCGTGACGACCTTAACATCGGAAGTAGGACCACGGCTAAACATAGAGAAAGGAATGAGTATAAATCAGCAATATATGATGCGCCAGAAAATGTGTATAGAACCCAAATTCCTCCCGTAACTGTACTGAAAGATCTAATGTCTAATGGACAACTATGGGGGTATATGTTTGATTACCCTGCCTGTAGAGTGAAACTCTATACTTTAAAAAAATATATTTTTTTATTTTACCCCGTTTTCTCCCCAATTTCGTGGTATCCAATTGTTTTAGTAGCTGCTATCTTGTCTCATCGCTACAACTCCCATACGGGCTCGGGAGAGACGAAGGTTGAAAGTCATGCGTCCTCCGATACACAACCCAACCAAGCCGCACTGCTTCTTAACACAGTGCGCATCCAACCCGGAAGCTAGACACACCAATGTGTCGGAGGAAACACCATGCACCTGGCAACCTTGGTTAGCGCGCACTGCGCCCGGCCCGCCACAGGAGTCGCTGGTGCGCGATGAGACAAGGATTTGTATACCGGCCAACCCCTAACCCGGACGACGCTAGGCCAATTGTGCGTCGCCCCACGGACCTCCCGGTTACGGCCGGATAGAAAACACTCTAAAGTTTCCAAAACGGTAAAAATATTGTCTGTGAGTATAACAGAACTGATATTGCAGGCAAAAACTTGAGGGAAATACAATCAGGAAGTGCCTCTTATTTTGAAACCTCTCTGTTCCTATGCATGCCTATCCTCCATTTAAAGGGATATCAACCAGATTCCTTTTTCTATGGCTTCCCTAAGATGTCAACAGTCTTTAGTTATAGTTTCAGGCTTTTATTTTGAAAAATTAGCGTGAAAGATCACATTGCATAAGTGGATAGGTGGGGGAGAGTGAGTTTTGCGCTACAGAGTAAAGCGGCCATTGCTTCTCCCGGTGTTATTGAAAAACCTACACACCCGGTTGATATATTATCGAATATATATTTTTAAAACAACCTGAGGATTGACATGTTTCTGTGGACATTATGGATATTATTTGGAATATACGTCTGCGTTGTCGTGACCGCTCTTTCCTGTGGATTTCTGAACATAACGCGACAAACAAACATAGTTATTTGGGGTATCAAAATAATCTTTATGGAACAAAAGGAACATTTGTTGTGTAACTGGGAGTGTCGTGAGTGAATACATCCGAAGATCATCAAAGGTAAACGATTAATTTGATTGCTTTTCTGATTTTCGTGACCTTGCTACTTAATGCTTAGTGTACATAATGTTATGTTATGCTATGCTATCGATATACTTACACAAACGCTTGGTTTGCTTTCGCTGTAAAGCATTATTTCAAAATCTGAGACGACAGGTGGATCAACAAAAGGCTAAGCTGTGTTTTGCAATATTACACTTGTGATTTAATGAATATTAATATTTTTTAGTAATATTATTTGACTGTGGCGCTATGCTATTCAGCGGTTGCTGACGAAAATGATCCCGCTAACGGGATGGGTAGCGTCTTAACTATGACAAGCCACACTATGTACAGTGCCTTGCGAAAGTATTCGCCCCCTTGAACTTTGCGACCTTTTGCCACATTTCAGGCTTCAAACATAAAGATATAAAACTGTATTTTTTTGTGAAGAATCAACAACAAGTGGGACACAATCATGAAGTGGAACGACATTTATTGGATATTTCAAACTTTTTTAACAAATCAAAAACTGAAAAATTGGGCGTGCAAAATTATTCAACCACCTTAAGTTAATACTTTGTAGCGCCAATTTTGCTGCGATTACAGCTGTAAGTCGCTTGGGGTATGTCTCTATCAGTTTTGCACATCGAGAGACTGAAATTTTTCCCCAACTAGCGATCTCAACCATTGAATGGAACCGCTAGAGTATGACTTGAATTGTCGGCGGTAGTTGTCAGGCGATGGAATAGCTATAGATGCTGGAAGTAAAAAGTGTGTATGATAGGTTTTCATGCATGCTAATGCAATAGTCGTACAACTCAAGGGGTCAATGTAGGCATCTTTGATTACCTCTTCTCTGAATCTGAAGCATCCGTCATGCAGTATAACCACAGCATTGTCACAGTATAATTCCATCTATTCATGGAAATCAAAGGTATTATGACGTACAGTCTCAGACCAAGTCATGAATCTCTCTCTCTCTTTGGGAGACATTTGATCACACCTGTACATTTCAGGACTGGGATAAGATCCAATATAATGTAGGTTCTCCTCAGATGTGAAGAAACTTGAGTCTCTGGTTGAAGGCGGGGTCTACACAACACAAGATTTTACTACCTTGGGATATGACACTGGGTGCAAAGCGTTGTTGTATCAAGGGGGTTCAAAAGAAGATAGGAATCATAGGATCTAGAATTGTGAGCTAAAAAAGCAACGTTTTTGTACTGGGGATTTCTGAAATGTTTTAGAAAGAATAGTCTTTTCAACCCTGAAAGTCATCGTAGATACGAAAATAGGCAGATGAACCCCTGATTTCTGATTTCTCTCAAAGTCATAAAACACATTTTTCTCTGAATGTTCATCTCTAGTCAATGGTTGAATGTAGCACTCATGTTCCACTTCTTGAACCACTTCAGTGTCTCTGCTTTTCAAATGCCCGTAACATTTGGGTGGCAGGTAGCCTAGTGGTTAGAGCATTGGACTAGTAACTGGAAGGTTGCAAGATCAAATCCCCAAACTGACAAAGTAAAAATCTGTCATTCTGCCCCTGAACAAGGCACTAGGCCATCATTGAAAGTAAGAATTTGTTCTTAAACTGACTTGCCTAGTTAAATTAAGGTGTAGGATACCACATGTTGGGGATTGTCTATTTTAAGGTTTGGACATTTTTTCGTAGCAGTCGGAGAAACGGCATGTACGATGACAATCCTCACATGGTGTTAGGTGTAACGGCTGCATCGGACAGGTCACTGGCCTTTTGTAAAGCATCTAGATCCGTACATACAGGAATGAGTAAATGTTATAGAACTTTTGCAAAACATAACTGATTACCAGGATTGTTAACGTTTATGAGATAGCCCTTCTTATTTTTTATGATTTCTGATTGCATGAGACTATCATGTTTCCTTCTCTGACCCCCTCCGCCTAAGGGTTGGCGGACTATTTGTACAACAAGTTCTAAGGTCCTATCAGCTATGATGGATAAATTAGATTGAACAAGACGTTCAACAGGGCTGTAAATTGTTCAAGATCTGCTTCACCATTTGGTAAAACAGGATATACTGTGTTTTGCAGACGATCACCACATATTTCAACTCATATTTCATGAGTTGTGGCAAAATCTGTAGCCCGTTCTAAAAGTTCTCCTAGAGTATTCAAAATCATCACATAAAAAACTGTATAATCATGGCTCTGATTCATACATGTGAAATTAAAATAACTGACGAATCTCTGTATTGTTAAATTTATTGCGCTACAAAACACGGACACTTCAATCAATACCGTCCCCCATCTTATGTATTACACAATATTCCAATTCATCAAATTCATCATGTGGTTGCTCATTGTCTTCATAACCTGCAGGGCTTGTAGGTGCCATGTGTTTATGTGTGGGGGGTGTTGTTGAAAGAGGGGTTAGCTTGTTCATTTGGTTAATTAAGGAGATCAGTTCTGGGGGTACCTGTGATAATGTGTGTTTATGTATAGGAGTTATAGCAGTTGTGAATGTATGTGTGGGGGTTGGGCCCCTCTTGTTAATTAGGTTAATTAAGGAGATCAGTTCTGGGGGTACCTGTGATAATGTGTCATCATTTGCATGATTTAAAATAGGAGGTGAGTGTTGTTGTGTGGGGTGTGGTGTTGAAGGAGGGGTGAGCTCATTCATTTGGTTAATTAAAGAGATCAGTTCTGGTGGTATTCTAGAAGTATCCATGTTACATACATATTTGATAGTTTGTTTGGGCATTTTTTTATCAGATTGGTGCTTATCAAGCGTGGCATGGTTTTCTTCCAGAAGAATAGATCTTGGCTGTACTGCCGTCTTAGTAAAGCAACCATACGTGTGTGTAGCTGGACTTATCTGGCTTTTAGAGCCCTGTAAAAGGCTGTGAGAAACCTATCTTGAAGATCTATATCGTGATCCATGTCCTCACTGATGCTATCTTCAAAAAGTATAGGCTCTACCTCAGAATTGAATGTATCAAGCTGATTAGACACATCATACAACACATCATCCTCATCATAGCTCAACACTTCATCATCAAAAATACAAATGAGAAGACAATCATATTGAAAGCAATGTGAGAATTGCGTTGTGGAAAGCTTTTATACTGAACAAAAATAAAAGCGCAACATGTAAAGTAAAAGATTCCAGAAATGTTCCATGTGAAGAAAACGTTTATTTCTCTCAAATTATGTACACAAATTTGTTTACATCCCTGTTAGTGAGCATTTCTCCTTTGCCTAGATAATCTATCCACTTGACAGATGTGGCAAATAAAGAAGCTGATTAAACAGCATTATCATTACACAGGTGCATCTTATGCTGGGGACAATACAAGGCCACTCTAAAATGTGCAGTTCTGTCGCACATCACAATACCACAGATGACTTAAGTTTTGAGGGAGGGTGCAATTGACATACTGACTGCAGGAATGTTCACCAGAGTTGTTGCCAGAAACTGTAATGTTCATTTCTGTACCATAAACCACCTCCAACATCGTTTTAGATAATTTGTCAGTAAGACCAAATGGTCTCACAACTGCAGCCCAAGACCTCCACATCCGGTGCTGAGGACTATTTCTCCCTGTAATAAAATATATTTCAATTGACTGTTTTCCTTAAATTAACTGTAACTCAGTAAAAACATGTATTTCTAGATTTAACACTTATTAAGATTATCCCGATCTGAATAAACAGGAACAAACTCTGCACCCGGTGAACCTCTTCTTCTCTCTTTAGGGACCTGGGCTGATGTCCCTCCGATAGACCAGTATGGCTTGAAGGGAGGTTCGGTATGTGTGGCTGTTGCAGAACCCCCTGATCAACTTAAAGGAATTACATGGAAGTTCCGAAAGGATGTAATAGTTGATGATAAAGAGATCTCTCCTAAATACAAGGAGAAGATGGATTATAACCCAGTGAACCACACTCTGTGCATTAAGAATCTGACAGACACAGACAGTGGAATTTACAGGCTGGATGTTTTCTGTCTGTGATGGAGGTCAGTGCCCACTGTACCAGGATTCTCTGTCAGTCTCTGAGGTCAACATCACTGTTTCCAGTGGTAATGGATTCATCCAGTGTATCGTCAACAATCATGTCAGCACAGAGACCAAATCACAACGCATGAATGACATATGTAAGTCTAATTTACTAACTTCCACTTTCTGTGATTTCCTCTAGCATTGTAAAAAAAATCAACAAAGTTGTAATATCATTGCAGTTATATTCTTCTCCAGCAATTTTTTTTGATAATGCTCTTTTTGTGTGTATACGTGTGTGTGTGTGTGTGACATCTCAGGTATTGCTGAGAAGAAGGGGATCGCTGCAGCATCACTAGTTGGCATCATTGTGGGCATTGTTACTGGTGGATTATTCTTAGTTGGTGTAGGATGCATCATATCAACCAGAAGATGGCGATCCCCTAAAGAAATACTGCTTCTGAAGGTACCCTCTCATTAATCTATGTTGAAACAACCGTAGAGTCTATTGACGCACCATTGAGTAAATATATGTAAAATAATAACATCCAGGTACAAATCTGTCAAGTTAAGCTAGAGATACAGTGGGGAGAACAAGTATTTGATACATTGCCGATTTTGCAGGTTTTCCTACTTACAAAGCATGTAGAGGTCTATAATTTTTTATCATAGGTACACTTCAACTGTGAGAGACGGAATCTAAAACAAAAATCCAGAAAATAACATTGTATGATTTTCAAGTAATTAATTTGCATTTTATTGCATGACATAAGTATATATCAGATAAGCAGAACTTGATCATACGTTTCCTGTAGTTCTTGATCAGGTTTGCACACACTGCAGCAGGGATTTTTGCCCACTCTTCCATACAGACCTTCTCCAGATCCTTCAGGTTTCGGGGCTGTCGCTAGGCAATACTGACTTTCAGCTCCCTCCAAAGATTTTCTATTGGGTTCAGGTCTGGAGATTGGCTAGGCCACTCCAGGACCTTGAGATGCTTCTTACGGAGCCACTCCTTAGTTGCCCTGGCTGTGTGTTTCGGGTCGATGTCATGCTGGAAGACCCAGCCACGACCCATCTTTAATGCTCTTACTGAGGGAAGGAGGTTGTTGGCCAAGATCTCGCGATACATGGCCCCATCCATCCTCCCCTCAATACGGTGCAGTCATCCTGTCCCCTTTCCCGAAAAGCATCCCCAAAGAATGATGTTTCCACCTCCATGCTCTACGGTTGGGATGGTGTTCTTGGGGTTGTACTCATCCTTCTTCTTCCTCCAAACACGGCGAGTGGAGTTTAGACCAAAAAAGCTCTATTTTTGTCTCATCAGACCACATGACCTTCTCCCATTCCTCCTCTGGATCATCCAGATGGTCATTGGCAAACTTCAGATGGGCCTGGACATGTGCTGGCTTGAGCAGGGGGACCTTGCGTGCGCTGCAGGATTTTAATCCATGACGGCGTAGTGTGTTACTAATGGTTTTCTTTGAGACTGTGGTCCCAGTTCTCTTCAGGTCATTGACCAGGTCCTGCCGTGTAGTTCTGGGCTGATCCCTGACCTTCCTCATGATCATTGATTTCCCACGAGGTGAGATCTTGCATGGAGCCCCAGACCGAGGGTGATTGACCGTCATCTTGAACTTCTTCCATTTTCTAATAATTGCGCCAACAGTTGTTGCCTTCTCACCAAGCTGCTTCCCTATTGTCCTGTATCCCATCTGTTAGGAATTTTATAAATAATGACTAAACAATATCTACATTTTAAATAGAACTATAACTAATTAAAACTATGCTCTGTTTTATTATATCTGATTAATAATATTAATTCATAAGGAAGGGATTGTGGAGCATGAAACAGGGGGTAATAAAATTAAATAAATGCCATTCCAGCTAGGTTGGGGGGGACTAGATGGTGGGTTTTAAGTAAGCAGAAAGAATCGTTAACCTATGGTTGAACCGACTCAACTTAGCTCTGGGATGTTTAGATAAGGCAGTGAGTGTTTTCCTAGGTTTTCCATTATCTGGAGCTGTCTTCTGAATAGTGATAGATGAAGGTGAGATTTCAGAAGTTAATCTTGAAAAGTGTGTGTCTGGAGTGAGCGAGCGAGGGGGTTGGAATAAACTTTTTAACCTGTTCTGCCCTTGTCGATAGGAGGAAGGGCATTTTATAACCTATGACGTCATATTTTGTATATAAACTGTTGTTCGTGGTTTCATGGCAGCGCGCTCCGAGAATAAATACTATTATCTAATTTTGATAAAACTGGTCTCTGTCTATTTTATGCAAATCAGAATCTTAAAAATTCTCATAAAATAGACTAAGTGAATTCAATTAATGAAAACATATTGGAATTATGAAATTACATTAACACCATCCCAGCCTTGTACAATTTTAGCCCTGATGTCCTTACACAGCTCTCTGGTCTTGGCCATTGTGGATAGGTTGGAGTCTGTTTGATTGAGTGTGTGGACAGGTGTCTCTTATACAGGTAACGAGTTCAAACAGATGCAGTTAATACAGGTAATGAGTGGAGAACAGGAGGATTCTTAAAGAAAAACTAACAGGTCTGTGAGATCCAGAATTCTTACTGGTTGGTAGGTGATCAAATACTTATTTCATGCAATAAAATGCAAATGAATTACTTAAAAATCATACAATGTTATTTTCTGGATTTTTGTTTTAGATTCCGTCTCTCACAGTTGAACTGTACCTATGATAAAAACAGACCTCTACATGCTTTGTAAGTAGGAAAACCTGCAAAATCGTCAGTGTTTCAAATACTTGTTCTCCCTACTGTATCTGTTTTTTTGCATGGGCCGCAATAGGCGGATGCAGTAGATTGAGATGCAGCCCATGCTACAGCGATGTTCGTCAGAACACGAGACATCCCTGAAATCCGTTGTCTCAGGAAAACATCTGTAGCGTCTGAATGGTTTGGGCTACAAACTAATGTGACCCCACAGTGGAAAGGGGATTTTGCTCTATGACCTGTTTGAAGGTAACCGGTACTGGTTAAAAAAATGTATGGAAGTACGGAGGTATAGTTAAATATGTAGGGGGGGAAAAGCTAAAATATTTCCTGAGATTTCTTGTATCTCCTAGATATAGGACAGTCTCTTCAAAACCGTACTCCTTATTTTTAACTGTCACATTTATGAATGTGTTATCAATGCATTTCTATGGGATTTGGGACTAAAGGCCAAATTTAATATTTTATCAAAACATTTACAAATGTAATATCAAATATCTAAATGATGCATTGTATGACCATGTTAAAGCAATTCCCCCACCGTACAATGTCTTAGAGTCTAGAGAATTTTAAACAATGATAATTTGCATGTTATGATTACTCATCTCCTAACAGGCCGTTGTTCCAGAAGTTGACAACCCAGTGAGCGCTATACCAGGAAGACCAGAACCACAGAACACCCCTGGATCTGAGGTGACATCTATCTACATTACTGCTGGGAGACCAGGAGAAGTACCAGCATCAGCAGAAGGAGAAGAGGGGCATCCAGGGGACAAGGAGTACACTTCACCAGAAGAGAGGATAGAACCACAGGCAGAGACATTCTACAGCACCCTACAGCTACCAGCTGCAGCACAGCGCCACCCAGTGGGCGAAGGAAATAATGTAAAGAGCCAGACACGGTGTACTGCACAATAGGATATTACCCCTCCATCCTTCTGAGACCCACTGATATTACTTTGATAAAGATTTAACCCATAGACTCAGGTACAGAATGCAAACACAGGGGAAATTATGAAGGAGAGAATCATGATAATGGGTTTTTAACATTTCCGTCTAATTTCATCCATATTTAAAGTGGCAATCTGCAATTCCTACGTACTTTTAATTGAATTGTATATAACTATTAATCCATGCAGAATACAACATATGCTTGTTTAATTCCATTGTTTGTTAAAACTGTATTTGTAAATCAATTGGTGGCAGGGTACCCGCGTTGTTATTATTTAGACTACAGATTTCCCCTTTAGCGATAGAAAGTATGTAAAACAGTCTTATTTTCTGTAAACGAAAATGGAAACATGCAGATGAATACAGTAGCGCTATACATGCTTTAAAAAGTGTTTATACACAAAGCATCGGTTTGAAAATGGGAAGCCCATCCTTTCAATCAATCAATCAAATCGACCAATCAATAAATACATGTATATACATAAACCAATCATTAAATGAATAAATAAATCAAGCAACAACCTACCGACTATGTAATAATGTTGTTGTTTTTCATACATACTGTATGTCTAATTATTTTATACGATGTGAATTCATATTTACAAATATAACTATAAAAGGTATCTGTCACATCCAGCTGGTTATGTGGAGGAACTACAGATATGTCAGTCAATTCTGACTAAAAGCATTTGTCCTGTGGACAAAAGCTCACATATCGGATTGGCTGCAGTTCTGGATTTTCTGTAAACCCGATAATTGTTTTTTAAATGTATTTAGATGCTGCCTACAGAGCTGCTGCTCAGCTCTCCCCTGCCATTAGCCTATATCATCACATAAAACACAGATTGTTTTTGCTCCAATGCACTGTGTGGGGACTGCATCCTGCTTGTGCAACTGCAAATGCCATTAAAACAGAGAAGGTTCTAACCTTCATTAAGGCCTTGAATGTTCGTTCCAATGAGGCAGAGACTTTGGCCACATCATCATGGTTCAGAGGATAGAGAGTAAAGAGAGAAACGTGAAGGGAGGTTGAGTGTGAACAGCAGCTACGTAGAAATAATGTGTGTGTGTGTAAAAACATATAGATAAAATATTTTACCTGCATGTGACTGAAGGAGGATTTGATAAAGTGATGCTGCTTTCCCTGCATTTGTCAATGACAAGATACACCCATCCCTTCATGTATTATTTGACAACTGATACGCCTAATTTGGTCACTCATCATATTTATGTCAATTTAGTCGTATCTATAGGCTTACTCTTATTTGTGAAATTAGTTTCAGTATAGTTTAGGTTTTGACATTGTCTCTAAGTATTCAGATCATTTGCTATGAGACTTGAAATTGAGCTCAGGTGCATCCTGTTTCCATTGATCATCCTTGAGATGTTTCTACAACTTGATTGGAGTCCACCTGTGGAAAATCAATTGATTGGACATTATTTGGAAAGGTACACACCTGTCAATTTAAGGTCCCATAGTTGACAGCACATGTCACAGTAAAAACCAAGCCATGAGGTCAAAGTAATTGTCCATAGAGTTCAGAGAAAAGATTGTGTCGAGACACAAACCTGGGAAGGATACAAACCCATTTCTGCAGCATTAAAGGTCCCCAAGAACACAGTGGACTCATTCATTCTTAAGAGGGAGAAGTTTGGATCCACCAAGACTCTTCCTTGAGCTGGCCGACTGGCCATACTGAGCAATCAGGGGGAAAGGTCTTGGTCAGGGAGGTGACCAAGAACCCAATAGTCACTCTGACAGAGCTCCAGAGTTTCTTTATGGAGATGGGAGAAACTTCCAGGAGGACAACCATTTCTGCAGCACTCCACCAATCAGGCCTTTATGGTAGATTGGCCAGACGGAAGGCACTCCTCAGTAAAAGGCACATGACATCCCACTTGGAGTTTGCCAAAAGGCACCTATAGGACTCTCAGACCATTAGAAACAACATTCTCTGGTCGGATGGAACCAAGATATAACACTTTGCCCTGAATGCCAAGCGTCACGTCTGGAGGAAACCTGTTGTATCCATATGGTGAAGCATGGTGGTGGCAGCATCATGCTGTTGGGATGTTTTTCAGTGGCAGGGGCTGGGAGACTAGTCAGGATCGAGGGAAAGATGAACGGAGCAAAGTACAGAGAGATTATTGATGAACACCTGCTCCAGAGTGCTCAGGACCTCAGACTGGGGTGAAGGTTCCCCTTTCAACAGGACAACGACTGTAAGCACACAGCCAAGACAATGCAGGAGTGGCTTCGAGACAAGTCTTTGAATGTCCTTAATTGGCCCAGCCAAAACCCGGACTTGAACCCGATTGAACATATTTGGAGAGACCTGAAAATAGTTGTGTAGCGATGCTCCCCATCCAACCTGACAGAGCTTGAAAGGATCTGCAGAGAAGAATGGGAGAAACTCCCCAAATACAGCTGTGCCAAGCTTGTAACGTAATACCCATGAAGACTCGAGTCTGTAATCACTGCCAAAGGTGTTTCAACAAAATACTGAGTAAAGGGTCTAAATGCTTATGTAAATGTTATATTTTTCAAAAAAATCTAAAAACCTGTTTTTGCTTTGTCATTATGGGTTATTGTGTGTAGATTGATCAGGGGGGGGGGGGGGGGGCGATTGAATCCGTTTTAGAATAAGGCTGTAACACAACAAAATGTGGAAAAAGTAAAGGGGTCTGAACACTTTCCCAAAGCGCTGTATATGGGGTAACTCAAAAGAAAAACACAAAAACAATACTACAGGCCCTTAATTGTTTTTGTGTCACTCATCTTTACAGGGATCAAGGAACGACAGACTGTATCTCTCACACTTCTAAAATGAACATTTTGTGGTTTCTACTCATCCTCACAAGTAACATATATACATTTATTTTAACTTATTGTGTGGATTAGATTCGTATCACATCAATTGGATTGGTAACCAATCTTATGAATAGAGAAACATTTACAGATTCAGGGACCAGTTTTGGATCGTGAGCACTACTTAAAAAAAATGCTGGCTGATATTATAGAAAACAGATACATTTACTAAATATGGACAGATTTACTAAATGGTGCACCTGTATTTTCCAAAGGGATTAAGCATTGAGGACAGAAGAAAAAGGTCAAATAAGAATTGTTAAAGTAAATTGTAAATGAACACGTTTTAGCCTGGTTTGTTTTTGGTGTTTTTCCCTCACTGAAAAAGCAGATGCAATCTCTTCCTCTCTTTAGATACCTGGGCTGAAGACGCTCCAATTGACCAGTATGGGTTGAAGGGAGGTTCAGTGTGTCTGACTGTAGCAGAACAACCTGAGGAACTTAAAGGACTTAGATGGAAGGTCAATAGTACTGTAATAGTTGATGATAAAGAGATCTCTCCTAAATACAAGGAGAAGATGGGTTATAATCCAGTGAACCACACTCTGTGCATTAAGAATCTGACAGACACAGACAGTGGAATTTACATTGCAAATACAAAGAAAAACGATTGGACAGATTCAACGTCTTCATACAAACTTAAGGTGTTGGGTGAGTTTTGTGATTTGTTGTGTTTTGGTAGCCTGCTATGTGTTTCTGCTTTGTTTCAAAAAGCTAATCTCCTTTAAAGTGTCTTCACCAGTCATACATGTAAAATGTATCTTTCTGAACTGTGTTGGTTGTTGTAGAAGCTGTTCCCATTCCAGCAATGCAGGTGACATACTACAACTCAAGTACAGGACTTTGTAACATCACAGTGAATTGTTCAGGCTGGATGTTTTCTGTCTGTGATGGAGGTCAGTGCCCACTGTACCAGGATTCTCTGTCAGTCTCTGAGTTCAACATCACTGTTTCCAGTGGTAATGGATTCATCCAGTGTATCGTCAACAATCATGTCAGTGCAGAGACCGAATCACAAGGCATGGAGAACATATGTCAGTCCAATTTACTAGCTTCTACCTTCTCTGTATACCTTCTATCCTTCTATCATTATACAAATCTATTTATATATAAACAAGGTTTTAACGTCATAGTTATTATTATTGTTCTCCAGCAAAATGTTGATTAGCAGTGTGTGTGTGTGTGTGTGTGTGTGTGTGTGTGTGTAGATGTGTGAATTTATGCCTTAAAAACATCCTTATGGCTGAACTTTTTTTTTTATACTATTCTAAATGAAGTATATATTTTAACTTGAAGAGTGAGAGCCCTGTATGTTTTCCACTCAAGTCAACCAATTGAGACCGACATGCAAAACACAGAGATGCTGAAAGAAGGATGTATCCTAACGTGAAGTCTGCACTTATATCTGAGAGTCATGTAACAATAAATTACACTAAATGACCAAAAGTAAGTGGACAACTTTTCATCAAACATCTCATTCCAAAATCATGGGCATTAATATGGAGTTCGTCCCACCTTTGCCTCTATAACAGCCTCCACTCATCTTGAAAGGTTTTCCACTAGATGTTGGAACATTGCTATGGGGACGACTTACTTCCATTAAGCCACAAGAGCCTTATTGAGGTAGGGCACTGATGTTGGCTGATTAGGCCTGGCTCGCAGTCGACATTCCTATTCATCCCAAAGGTGTTCGATGGGGTTGAGGTCAGTGCTCTGAGCAGGCCCGTCAACTTCTTCCACACCGATCTCGAGAAACCATTTCTGTACGGACATCACTTTGTGCATGAGGGCATTGACATGCTGAAACAGGAACGAGCCCCAAACTGTAGCCACAAAGTTGGAAGCACAAAATAGTTTAGAATGTCATTGTATTCTGTAGCTTTAAGATTTCCCTTCACTGGAACTAAGGGGCCTAGCCCGAACCATGAAAAACTCCTCCAGATTTGACAGTTGGCACTGTAAAATTGGGGCAGGTAGTGCTCTCCTGGCATCCACCAAACGCAGATTTGTCCGGACTGCTACACACTTCAGCACTCTGCGGTTCCGTTCTTTGAGATTGTGTGACCAACACTTCGCTGCTGAGACGCTGTTGCTCCTAGAAATTTCCACTTCACAATAACAGCAGTCACAGTTGACTAGGGCAGCCTTAGCAGGGCAAAAATGGAACTGACTTGTTGGAAAGGTGGCATCCTATGACGGTGCCACGTTAAAAGTCACTGAGTTCAGTAAGGCCATTCAACTGCCAATGTTTGTCTATGGAGGTTGCATGGCTGAGTAATCAATTTTATTCACCTGTCAGCAACGGGTGTGGCTGAAATAGACGAATTGACTGACTTGAAGGGGTGTCCATGTACTTTTGTATATATAGTGTACTACACCTCCAGTCTCTTGACAACAAGGTTGATTAAATCCGAGCAAGGGTAGCATTCCAGAGGGACATCAGAGTCTGTAACGTTCTTTGCTTCACGGAAACATGGCTCACTCGAGAGACGATAGCGGAGTCGGTGCAGCCAGCTGTTTTCTTCACGCATCACGCCGACAGAAACAAACATCTTTCTGGTAAGAAGAGGGGCGGGGGTGTATGCCTTATGGTTAACGAGACGTGGTGTGGTCACAACAACATACAGGAACTCAAGTCCTTCTGTTCACCTGATTTAGAATTCCTCACAATCAAATGTCGACCGCATTATCTACCAAGGGAAGATGCCCAGACGGCATCCCCAGCCGTGTCCTCAGAGCATGCGCAGACCAGCTGGCTGGTGTGTTTACGGATATATTCAATCAATCCTTATCCCAGTCTGCTGTTCCCAAGAGGGCCACCATTGTTCCTGTTCCCAAGAAAGCCAAGGTAACTGAGCTAAATGACTACCGCCCCGTAGCACTCACTTCCGTCATCATGAAGTGCTTTGAGAGACTAGTCAAGGACCATATCATCTCCACCCTACCTGACACCCTAGACCCACTCCAATTTGCTTTACCGCCCAAATAGGTCCACAGACGATGCAATCTCAACCACACTGCCCTAACCCATCTGGACAAGAGGAATACCTATGTGAGAATGTTGTTCATCGACTACAGCTCAACATTTAACACCATAGTACCCCCCAAACCCGTCATCAAGCTCGAGACCCTGGGTCTCGACCCCGCCCTGTGCAACTGGGTACTGGACTTCCTGACTGGCCGCCCCCAGGTGGTGAGGGTAGGTAACAACATCTCCACCCCGCTGATCCTCAACACTGGGGCCCCACTAGGGTGCGTTCTGAGCCCTCTCCTATACTCCCTGTCCACCTACGACTGCGTGGCCATGCACGCCTCCAACTCAATCATCAAGTTTGCGGACGACACTACAGCTTGATTACCAACAACGACGAGACGGCCTACAGGGAGGAGGTGAGGACCCTCGGAGTGTGGTGTCAGGAAAATAACCTCACACTCAACGTCAACAAAACTAAGGAGATGATTGTGGACTTCAGGAAACAGCAGAGGGAGCACCCCCCTATCCACAATGATGGGACAGTAGGGGAGAGGGTCGTACGTTTTAAGTTCCTCGGCCTACACATCACAGACAAACTGAATTGGTCAACCTCAGGAGGCTGAAGAAATTCGGCTTGTCACCGTATCACCGCCTGGTACGGCAACTGCTCCGCCCACAACCGTAAGGCTCTCCAGAGGGTAGTGAGGTCTGCATAACGCATCACCGGGGGCAAACTACCTGCCCTCCAGGACAGCTACACCACTCGATGTCACAGGAAGGCCATAAAGATCATCAAGGACAACAACCACCCGAGCCACTGCCTGTTCACCCCGCTATCATCCAGAAGGCGAGGTCAGTACAGGTGCATCAAAGCAGGGACCGAGAGACTGAAAAACAGCTTCTATCTCAAGGCCATCCGACTGTTAAACAGCTACCACTAACATTGAGTAGCTGCTGCCAACACACTGACTCAACTCCAGCCACTTTAATAATGGGAATTGTCACACCCTGGCCTACCCAAACATATGACAAAAACACAAAATACAATGACCAAGGCGTGACACTAATTATAAGCAAAAGAGATGATCTGATTGGTCAAAAGCAGTGGAGTCAAAATGCAGAGTTTAAAATAGTAACACAAGAGGAAAAAAATCAAATACACAAGAATGGAGCAATATACAGGGAGAACCAGTACCAGATCAATGTGAGGCTATATACAGGGAGTACCAGTACCAGATCAATGTGAGGCTATAAACAGGGAGTACCAGTACCAGATCAATGTGCAGAGGTACGAGGTATTTGAGGTAGATATGTACATGAAGGAAGGGTAAAGTGACTAGGCATAGGGATTGATAACAACAAGAGTAAAATCATGAACCCGTTGTAGTGTATGTGAATGTGTGGGGTTTTTGTGTGGGAGTGTCATTGTAGTGTGTGTGAGTGTGTGTGTATATGGTCTGTATATCAAATCAAATTTATTTATATAGCTTTTCGTACATCAGCTGATATCTCAAAGTGCTGTACAGAAACCCAGCCTAAAACCCCAAACAGCAAGCAATGCAGGTGTAGAAGCATGGTGGCAAGGGAAAATTCCCTAGAAAGGCCAAAACCTAGGAAAAAACCTAGAGAGGAACCAGGCTATGTGGGGTGGCCAGTCCTCTTCTGGCTGTGTCCCGGGTGGAGATTATAACAGAACATGGATAAGATGTTTAAATGTTCATAAATGACCAGCATGGTCAAGTAATAATAATCGCAGGCAGAACAGTTGAAACTGGAGCAGCAGCACGGCCAGGTGGACTGGGGACAGCAAGGAGTCATCATACCAGGTTGTCCTGAGGCATGGTCCTAGGGCTCAGGTCCTCCGAGAGAGAGAAAGAAAGAGAGAAAGAGAGAATTAGTGAGAGCATACTTAAATTCACACAGGACACCGGATAAGACAGGAGAAATACTCCAGATATAACAAACTGACCCTAGCCCCTCGACAAACTACTGCAGCATACATACAGGAGGCTGAGACAGGAGGGGTCAGGAGACACTGTGGCCCCATCCGAGGATACCCCCGGACAGGGGTAGTCTAGTGAGTGTATATGGTTTGTATTTATAGTCTTGTGAGTGTGTGTAAGGTCAGTGCAAGATATAGTTAGTGCAGATAGTTTTGGTACCATTAAGTGACTATTTAGCAGTCTTACGGTTTGGGGGTTGAAGTTTCTTGGAGCCTGTTGGTCCGAGAGCCGGTGCTCCGGTACCGTTTGCTGATGGTAGCAGAGATAACAGTCTATGGCTTGGGTGGCTGGCTTCTTTGGCAATTTTTTCGGGCCTTTCTCTGACATCGTGCGGGCAGCCCAGTGATGGACAGGGCTGCCCGCACCACCCTCTGTTTGATCAACTCCACAACAGTCCTCTCGATGTTGATGGGGGCGTTGAGGGAGAGATTATTGTCCTGGCACCACACTGCCATGTCTGTGATCAGGCCTACCACTGTCGTTTCATCAGCAAACCTGATGATGATGTTGAACATATGCATGGCTCCGCAGTCGAGGGTGTACAGGGAATACATGAGGGGACTAAGTACACACCCCTGACGGGCCTTCGTGTTGAGGGTCAGCGCGGCGAAGGTGTAGTTGCCTACCATCACCACCTGGAGCCGGCCTGTCAGGAAGTCTAGGATCCAGATGCAGAGGGGGGTGTTCAGTCCCAGGGTCTTTGCTTGGTGATAATCTTGGAGGGGACGATGGTGTTGAACTCTGAGCTATAGTCTATGTACAGCATTCTCACATAGTTATTTCACGTCTTGTCCAGGTAGGAGAGGGCAGTGTGAAGTGCAATTGAGACTGTGTCATCTGTGGATCTGTAGTTTATGTGAATTGGCTGTCTGGGATGATGGTGTTGATGTGTGTCATGACCAGCCTTTCAAAGCACTTCAATAATTACAGATATGTTATAACAATATTCTGATATGAATAGGAGAACAGCAGCCAATCAGTCCCATGTCAGTTGAGTCCTGTTCTAGACCTATCTGTTATGTTGAGGGTCTCATTCTGTAGTCGCTTTTGCAGTTCATGCAGTTTCCCTGTTATGAAAGTGCAAATAATATAGAGGAATAACATGAATTTAGTTACATATCTAACCATAGTAAGTAAGTAAACCTTGTCCTATCTAGAATGACCTATTATCTAACCATAGTCCTATTAAAATAAAATATGGTCTATTACAGTGAAACTGCAGTATTTTAATCTGAGCCAGTCCCCCATTGATAAACTGCATCTTAATGATTTATATGATGGATTCTCTCCAACATTTATATAAGGGGTTGATCATGGTGAAGATCTCTGCATCATTGATATTCTCACCTGTTAGATTCCCTTTCATCTGGGCAAAGAGGGCCTCATTACACAGGTGCACCTCGTGCTGATGACAATAAAAGGCCACTCTAAAGTGCCATAGATGTCTAAAGTTGAGGGAGCATGCAGTTGGCATTCTGACTGCAGGAATGTCCACTAGAGCTGTTGCCAGATAATTAAATGTTAATTTCTCTACCATAAGCCGCCTCCAACGTCGTTTTAGAGAATTTTGCAGTCTGTCCAACCGGCCATGTGTATGGTGTCGTGTTGGCGAGCAGTTTGCTGATGTCAATGTTGTGAACAGAGTGCCCCATGATGGGGGTGGAGTTACGGTTTGGGCAGTCATACGCTACGGACAACGAACAAAATTGCATTTTATCGATTGGCAATTTGAATGAATAAAAATACCGTACCGAGTTCCTGAGGCCCATTGTGAGGCCCATTTTTTTGGTATCTGTGACCAACAGATGCATATCTGTATTCCCAGTCATATGAAATCCATAGATTAGAGCCTAATGAATTGATTTCAATTGACTGATTTCCTCATAGGAACTGTATCTCAGTTAAACCTTTTAAATTGTTGCATGTTGCATTTATATGTTTGTTCAGTATAGTTCCTCTCTCACAATTTACTATTTCAACATTCTATTAGAAATGTAGCATTCTAGTTCCTCTTTAACAATCCACTATATCAACATTCTATTAGAAAGATATCACTCTAGTTCCTCTCTAACAATCCACTATATCAACATTCTATTAGAAATGTAGCATTCTAGTTCCTCTTTAACAATCCACTATATCAACATTCTATTAGAAAGATATCACTCTAGTTCCTCATTCTATTAGAAATGTAGCAACTGTCACACCCTGAAAGTCTAGTTCCTCTCTAACAATCCACTAATATATTAGAAATGTGTTTGTCTTCAATTTATTTGGTCAGGCCAGGGTGTGACATAGAAAGGTTCCTCTCTAACTGTCACACCCTGGTGTGTTTTGTCTTGGGGTTTGTGTGGGTGTTGGGTGTGTGGCTTAGTGGGGTTATCTAGCAAAGTCTATGGCTGTCTGGAGTGGTTCTCAATCAGAGGCAGGTGTGTATCGTTGTCTCTGATTGGGAACCATATTTAGGCAGCCATATTCTTTGAGTGTTTTGTGGGTGATTGTTCCTGTCTTTGTGTTTGCACCAGATAGGGCTGTTTCGGTTTTCACATTTCATTATTTTGTAGTTTCTTCATGTATAGTTTTTTCCTTCATTAAAATATCATGAATCATCATCACGCTGCATTTTGGTCCAACTCTCCTTCTCCACAAGAAAGCCGTTACACTAACAATCCACTATATCAACATTCTATTAGAAAGATATCACTCTAGTTCCTCTCTAACAATCCACTATCTCCGCATTATTTCCTTTGAGCTCTACTAGGTTACAGTCCCTTGACAGTCCCAACATGCAAATCACTATTAACTGTTAGGGTCACTAACCGAAATATACAATATCTAATATTCTAATTCAACATATCTGAAGAAAACTGACATATTGTCATGAGAAATTAGGAAATACTTTGGCCATAAACTTAATGTAACAGGTTGATGCTCTGCCTGTCTACAGTATTGCCCTAATACTACACATATCTTTCAAAATAGGATTCTCTGTGGAGAACCATTGTTGAGGC